>NC_056762.1:13141863-13294363 GCF_018687715.1 Carya illinoinensis | reverse complement strand
TTCGTGATAGTTACACTTTGGTGAAAACTTGTGACCGGTGCCAACGTATGGGAAATATTTCAAGGCGTCATGAGTTACCATTGAAAGGTATCTTAGAAGTTGAGTTGTTTGATGTTTGGGGAATAGATTTTATGGGGCCTTTTCCGCCTTCTTTTGGTTTTGCATATATCTTGCTAGCAGTTGACTATGTGTCAAAATGGGTGGAAGCAATTGCTACAACAACAAATGATGCAAAGGTAGTGCTCAAATTTCTGCACAAGAACATATTCACAAGATTTGGCACTCCACGAGCTATTATTAGTGATGAAGGGACTCACTTTTGCAACAAGTTATTTGAGAATCTTCTGTCTAAATATGGTGTGAAGCACAAGATAGCACTTGCTTACCATCCTCAAACTAATGGTCAAGCTGAAATTTCAAATAGAGAGATCAAGAACATCCTTGAGAAGACGGTCAAAATCAATAGAAAGGATTGGGCGAAGAAGCTTGATGATGCTTTGTGGGCATACCGTACAGCCTTTAAAACACCTATCGGGATGTCTCCATACCGATTAGTGTTTGGAAAGGCATGTCATCTTCCTGTAGAGTTGGAGCATAGAGCTTATTGGGCTGTGAAAAAGTTTAACTTTGATTTGAAGGCAGCAGGTGAAAAGCGACTTCTTCAATTGAATGAGATGGAAGAGTTTCGGAATGATGCATATGAAAATGCCAAGATCTATAAAGAAAGGACGAAGAAGTGGCATGATAAACAGATTCTTAGGCAAGAGTTTGCTCCAGGACAACAAGTTTTACTCTTCAATTCACGACTCAAACTCTTTCCGGGAAAGTTGAAATCAAGATGGACGGGACCTTATACAATTCATGAAGTTTCCTCTTTTGGAGCAGTAGATTTGAAGGACAAGACTGGGAACATTTTCAGAGTTAATGGTCAGAGATTGAAGCACTACTATGGAGAGCAAATGGAGAGGAACTATGCATTTATTCCTCTTGGAGATCCTAATTGATGATCATTGAAAAGTCTGGCTGTAGACTTTAAAACAAGCGCTTATGGGAGGCAACCCATATATCTATCTTTCTTTCTTTCATTTATTTTATTATCTTTATTTATTTAAGTTTTAATAAATTAATTTTTGATGCAGGTATTTAGCAAGAATAAAGAGCTGGAAAATTTTTAAACCTCGGAAGGTTCACCATGAAACCAGGGAAGTTCCTTTATTTCTTCAATCCTTTTTACTTTTGCATCACAATGAGGACATTGCTTAGTTTAAGTTTGGGGGTGTAAACTCCTATAATCATTTGATCCTCTTGTTTTCTAAGTCTTGGGTTGTTGATGGGTTGTTTGAGTCTCTTACCAAGCATGCATTGGAGTAAGATTGAATTCTCTATGACTCTGAAATTTGTGATTGAAGATGGTTTTGAGAAAAATTTTCAAAAATTTCTTTTATGTCAAGTGAAGTTTTGTGGGTACTTTGGTTTAAATCTTTGACCTTGAACACAATTGAGCACATAGTCATTTTTCTCTTATTCCATTTTGCTTATGAAGAGAAGAAGTTGAATTAATTGAAAGAGGGAGGTTCGATTTTGCTTTGCTCTAGAATCCGTTGATGGGTCCTTGAGGCGAAATCCTAGTTGAGACCAAATATTAGAGAAATGATCTAGGCATTTCTTTGGCATAACCAAAAAGCTTTCTCAGCCGTCCTAAATGTCATGCCATCATTACATGATGTGTTTCCATAGTCAACCCCCTTGAGCCTTCATGAGCCTTTATTGATTCTTTAAACTACATAAACCATGCCCGCTCTAAGCCTGAAAAACAATGAATCTACCGTTGATAGTTTGAGAAAATACTTTGGTGGAGAGTTACATTTAAAAGAGAAAATTGGTTTCATGATGAAACGTATTATGTTTGCTCTATTTGATCAAAGAAAAAGAAGAAGAAGAAAGGAAGTGATTGAAAAGAAAAAAAAAAGAAAAAAAAAAAAAAAAAAAAAAAAAAAAAGAAAAGAAAAGAAAAAGAAGTCGCCAAGCTGAAAGTGAATTACCTCAAATTTTGTTAAGGGAAGTGTTGGTATTACATCAGTGATTACAGCAATAATAATGCCACAAGTATGAGCATATTGCCAAGAAAGAGCTATGATTTGAATCATGTGAGTTTCTCTTTTAATGTTCTTTTCACTAAGTATTTTCCCAGTTTGATTTAATTTCCCATATCCAGTTCTTTCTTAACCCTCACCCTGTGGCCTATCATTACAACCTTAATAAAGACCTTTTGATCTTTGATTTTGGTGTTGACTACATTAGTGGAGAGGATTTCTGAAAATTGGACTTATGGGGTTAAGTTTTAAGAGAATTCTTTTGATTTTAGTTGTTCTACTTTTATCTGAGTTTGCAGGTGGTTTGAGGTTAAATTGACTATATCACACACACACTCAAGGTCTTAGCTTTAGGTTGAAGTAAACGCCTAACTCTTGCTTGACAAATTGCAAAATTTTTGATTGATTTTCTTGCTATCTTTGATGTTAAAAGAGTAAGATACTAGAGATGAAATCTAAATTCATAAAAGCTTGGTGATTGATGATACTTCTCTTTGGGGTCGAGTTGATATTGCCTAAACTATCATTTGTTTTTCTTTTTGTTTGAGGACAAACAAAGTTGTAAGTTTGGGGGTATTTGATGGCTTGCAAAATTTCATATTGCAGATTTTACAAGTTCGCTCGAGCGGAGGCTTTTGGCCGCTCGAGCGAATTCAGGCAGATTCAAATGCTCGACTGCCGCTCGACAGGGAGCTCGAGCGGGTTGCTGAAAAACGAAGATCGCTCGAGCGGAGACATTTGCCGCTCGAGCGAAATCAGGCAGAGTCGAACGCTCGATGTGCGCTCGATAGGACGCTCGAGCGAAATCAGGCAGAGTCGAACGCTCGACGCGCGCTCGACACCCCGCTCGAGCGAACATCGTATTTTGACAGATTTTAGGTTTTCCGCCGTGGGACCATATAAAAGGCCATTCTTCACTCTAGAGCCGCGGTTTTTTGACTGGAGAACACTCTTTGGGAGAGAAAAACATAGTTAGAGGGATTCAAATCATTTGTTTTGGAGACGGAATTCCAATTTATTGCACGTACGTTGGATTCATACACGAGCACGGACGGGAGAAAGGCGTTGAATCGTTCCCTTGAGCTTTTGACGACCAGTTGAGGCTGCAAGGAGGATTTTTCAGTGTTTATTTTCTTCTTCCCATCTTCTCAGAACAATTATGGTGAATTCGTTTATGTTGAATTCCAATTCTAGCATGAGCTAAATTTTCTTCTTTCTAGGAAAACGATGTAACCTAATTCCGAACTATGCTTGTTTGTCCATGCTAATTTAATGCTATTCTCTATTTGTTTATCTGATTTATTCTGAGTTTAATGCTTCTAATTAACTGGCCATTGATTAGATGATTATTAATCTTGTGATTTGCTATCGAAAGAGGGAATCATAGGGTAGATCTTGGACATTTCAGCATAGGTAAGTATAGAGATCGAAAGACTTGTATGAACCTGTGTAGTAATTAAATCATTGGTCTTATTGCGTTCTTGATTATTTAATTTGCATACTCTTGTGTGAATTGATAAACTAGAATCACTTCCAATTGACTATCGAAAGAGGCTTTTGGATGAATTAGAGATTTGCTAATAGACAAAAGAGGTTTAAGTTAAATTAGCTGGATGAGAAAAGCATAGTGAAGAATTATGGTGAAATCGATTTCCTAGAAGGTTTCTTCCCCATTGAATTTGATCTTTGAAAGTCAGTTTTATTTTCTTTGCTTATTTCTCTTTGAGTTGATCTAAGTTTATTTGCAACTACAAAAACCTTAGCGATTCCTCTAGATAAAATTGAGATTAGTAAAATTTTGGTTTTTGGCAAGAGTAAGGTACCAATCCCTGAGGACGATACTCTACTTATTACTTTACTATAAAACTACGATACTGTGCACTTGCAGTTTTGCACCGGTCATTGTACTAATACTATTAATCTATTATATAGTCTAAGACTCAATTCTAATATAGGCTATATAGTTATAACTAATACTAATATTTATATTAATACTTATAATGTAGAATATAGTTATACAAACTAACTGATTCAACATAACTAATATTACTAATATAATATAGTCAAATTGAATTACTAATAGTCTAATACTAATACAATTATATAGTTATACTAATCATAAATTCATAATAACTATATCATTATAAGTCTATAACTATATATATTTAGTATCAATGTATTACTATAATCTTTAATGTATAACTATTAACTATAATATATAGTACTAGTATAACCGATCAAAAAAATATATATAGTACTAGTATATATATTAATGTATTAACATATTATAAAAGTTATAGTATAAATTATAATATATCATATATTTGTAAATTTATAATAGTATTAGTATAGTTAGCTTAATATGTAATATGTTAGTATTAAATCACTATAACTACATAGAGCATTCGTAATAAGAGTATTACTATTATTTAATATAGTATTACATATAATATTAATATCATTACATATAGTTATTAGTTATAGTATTAGTACTAGTATAGTTATTAGTACTAATAGACTAATAGTATTAGTTATTAGTATTACATATAGTTACATATATAGTTATCACTATTACTATTATTACATATAGTTATTAGTTATAACATAGTTATTATTACATATAGTTATTAGTTATAGTATTATTACTAATAGACTAATAGTATTAGTGTATTACTAATATATATATAATAGTATACTATATGTATATATATTAAATATATCACAATATAATTACTTAAGTATTAAACAAAATGTCATTTGATTTTTTAAAAAAAAAAAATCAACCGTGGACTGACCAGACTGAATAGGACCGGACCGAACCGGTCCTGAGGGAGTTCGGTCCGGTCCAGGGTGGGAAAACCCTGGACTGAATAGGTTCAGTTCTATCCACAAAACCAGACCGGACTAGACCGAACTCACCCCTAATACCAAGAAAGTCAACCCATCTTTAACTTGTTTGTAGATTTTAGCCAATATGAGATGATTCCATTATGTATGAAAGATATTGAGGCTGAAATTGTTGATGCGACAGTTGAGGAAAATGTTGACTCATTTGAAGTATCTACAAATGAGGAGGATGAATGGTTAACTGAAACTGATATGAATGATTGACCTGTTTTGTGTTCACATGACCCTTTATGATAAATCTCTCATGTGATGAATGTATCAATGCTTTGAAATCATGTCACTGAAGAGGAACAAAGTTCGCATCTCATCTCTACCCGTTCCTAACTCTCCATCTGGCTCACCATTAGAGATTAACTCTCCAAAATGAGAAAAATCTGATACTAATTCTGTTTCAATTAAGCTAAATCATACATATTAAATATTTTCTAAATATCATGTACTTCATTTCTACAATAAATATGATATGCTTTATATTTAACTTTACAATCCCGTTGAGGTCGAGGCACTATAAGAGGCATGACATTGAAAAAATATCATAAAATGAGTAAGATTAAGGTTAACATTTTTTATGAACATACCGAAGATGAAAGGCAATTAGCAATTTGGCTTACATCGCATATGAGTCCTCTTACACAAACTTATGCACCTTTGACAACGAGTTCATGGCATAAGTCTCCGAAGATGTCAAAGCCCTTATCAAGAAGCGTGTTTGGTAATGTTTAATTGACTTTTAAAATTATTTAATGTGTATGCAAAATATAGAATATGCAAATAATTTGTTTGTATATATATTTTTTCAAGGATGACATCGAATTAAATTTTAGCCGGAGAGAGAAGCGTAAGATTGTTGATGAGTTTATGTATAATGCATCCCGCAAATATAAGGCGAGATGTTATGAACATTATAATAAGTTTGAGAACAATGACGAGGCACGCAACCATCCTTTTCATGAATGTCGACCTTTTGATTGGAAAAACTTTTGTGACATGTTAGAAGACCCTACATATAAGGTAAATGACTTGTTTTACATGTCATATTTTATAATTCTCTCTTACTAATATTTACAAATTCTATACATGAACAAAGTTCTATAAACTAAACAAATAGATCAAACTTGAAGATTCATCATTATGCATGCTCAAGATCTTTCAATTGCCTTTCTAAGAAATTTGTAATGCTATTTTATATACTTGATTGCTTAAGTTTACTATTTGTCGTATTCTAATGACTTTATATATTTGATATATGTGTCTTGTGGCAAAATTCAAGTACCAATTATGATATGACAAAATTATATGTTGCATCACATACTGTTTGTAATGGAGAGTGGACTCATCTCGACGCCCTTGAAAATTATCCAAGTATTTTTATTTGTTTTATTTAAACATATTTGTTTATTTAGGGCAATATTAATTCTTTCTATAATGTGTCAGAAAAAATAATTTCCATACGTGCTTAATTTGTATCAGATCAAAATTTCTCAACAAGTAATATTGATATTTTTATGAAAATTCGAGTCTACGTTCAAGATATTTTAGGAGTTTTTGTCATTGAGTCAAGCTTTCTATCTCGTCCTTATCATCCAAAAATGCCTCCAATAACTCTAGAGTATTAGAGGAAGTGAGGTATGAGATTGAGGAATTGAGGACAAGGCAGTATGAGTTAGAGGTTCAAGTGATGCAATGAGCAGACATGGAGATATGATTGAAACAACAAGAACAACAGCAAGAAGAGTTTAGGAGAGGGACATGCAACTCCAAATGCATATGCTTATGCAACAATTCAGACCTTCAAACAACTAATTTACATTATACAGATTTTACAATTATTTCTGTATAATGAACACTATTGTTTTATTTATTTAGTTCGCACTTATGAGACTACTTTTATATTTATTGAACAAATTGTAATGTATTTTGAAGATGCTATGTATATGTGTTTGGTCTTTCATTATTTTGGATAAAATCAAATTTCTACTATTCAAATGACCAAAACCCGTTTGAACATAGTCAGCCAAATCATTCGAACGGTTACACAAAACATTCGAATGTAATCCGTGATCATAGTTTGAACGCAATATGATGACTTTGAACATGACATCTATGTTGTTCAAAAACTACATTTCACATTTGAACATCATCTCCTACTATATCGTGCAAACGTATCATAATCCGATCGAACACTCAACATAATGTGTTTAAACATAGTTGTGTGTTTGGCCACTAAATTTAACATACGAAAGTTTTTCCATGTCAATACGTTTGAACAAATTTTTTTGGTCAACCACTCACCCCAATGCATTCAAACATACTTCACGGTCGAACATAATGATTTGCCCGTTCTACGATATATCTGGGATGAAATTTAATCATCCCAAAAAAAGTTTTTGTTGAAACTCTACAGGACAGTTTTGTCAAATTTCCTATCAAAAGAATTTTGAGACAAAATTTAAATTTTCGTCCTTAAAAACCTTTTAAGACAGTAATATTGGGACGACTTAGGGATGATTTTTTTTCATCTCAAAAAATATTTTGGGATGAAATCGGAATATTTTTTAGACAAAACTTTTTGTCCCAAAATCCCTATTTATTGCAATGGTAGCTAATCATTTTTGGTCCATATATTGTTTTAGAGTAGTGAATAAAATGAGAACAAAATAATGGGGTTTAAAAGACTCTTGTCCTCATGACAAAAATTGTAATTTGAATATTAATACTATAAAATGGAAAATTTTTAAATCAAGATGTCCTGTAAAATGAGTTTTTACATCTTTTAACTAGAATTTGCCACATCAAATTTTTCATCATAACTAAAATACACCATCCACGTGTAATAAAAACTTAGAAAACTTTTTCTTTACAAAAGGAAAAATAATGGTAGATGCTAACCACTAAAGTGGGAATTAGATTCTGACAATCAACTATCGAATTTTAGCCAACTTTGGCAACCTCAACTTTGGAATTCAAAATTGCATTTTAAAAAAATTGATTTGGTGTGATTTAGTTTATTGTAAAACTAATAGAATTATAAGGTCGTGCTATGTGATTGAAGGGTGTAAACACCACATTTATACCACATCCTAACCGAAGATGTAACAAAAAGCTCATATGTGCAGCAATATATGTAGGCCTATGCAGAAAAACCGTGAACCTAGTTCGCCCCAATGACTTGCCCGATAAAACCAGTTTGGACTGATTTTTGGATCAAACTCATTAAACATTGGTTCCAACCCAAGCAACCCATCTCACATTTAAACTTAAGCTTGTAATAGATCAAACCCTAGTCGCTAGCCTTCCCCACTCTCTTCGTCATCTCATTGCGCTTCTGTTCGTCATCTTCATCGTCTTCGTTGAATTTGGCGTAGAATTTCTCTGTATGCAACCCATATCACATATCACTCGAGAAATGGAATACCATATTCCAACAAATTATGCAAATGAATTTTCAAGGCTGAAGAATCCTAGTTTGAAGTTCTCACCTTCTGGTTTCACAGTTTGGCTATCTTTTATGGATTGGCCTTGTGTGATTAAATTAGCCGCATGACAAAACAAAGAAAGAAAATAGGAAATGAAAGAGAATGACAATAGAAAGACACAAACTTGGTTTGTAGTCATTATGCCAATCTCACAATGGAGAGTCATTTGCTACTATGAAATCCAAGGTAAATGGTCTCTAATATCAATGGAACATTTTCAATGGCTATCCTTTTTTGCCTTTCCTTGTCTGAATATGATGTCGGGCAAACAACCACGACTTGAAAAGCTTGCAAGAACATGCATTGACCATCCGGAGTGATACTGACTGCTGATGGGTAAAGGCAGATGGGTTAGGTGAAGGCCATAGACTGTTCAATCTTCAATCCCACATGCCTTTTACACGTTTCCTTTTTTCTTAAAATTGGTAAGGAAAAAAAAAATCAGGTTTACCCGACCCGGATTCATCAAGTCGGGTTGGTGCGTCCATGTCTCCGAGTCGGGTCGGGTTAGGTCGGCCACAAAACCTCTATGGGCGCGTCGTGTTGTGAGCCTAAATATATGTGTATAACCTATTTATGGATTTATCTTTCTTTTGCTTCAAACCTTAGAGTTAGTATAATAATGTAAGACTTTTCTAATCTGTAGTTTCTCATACATGGTTTTGTTCTGTCTTTTTCTTTTCAACATCCCATAGTTAATGTATCTGTACATCAATTTCACTTGGGAAAATTTGTAAGAGTTTTTGACATGAACAAAATTCTATTAATATTTTATGTTAGACTTTTAATAGAATTTGGTGTATTAATAAATCAATTCGAAAATAATTTTTTTTTTCCAACAAACAAAATTTAAGAGGGCACTAAGAGCACTACCAATGGATGCTCTATAATATATTTTTCTCTAAAATATAGATAAATTCTCTCAAAACTGCCCTCTATTGGATCTTGTATTTTAAAGGCACTTTACATTCTACTATAGGAACCCGCTAGATATGGAGGAAGATGTTCATCATTGTAAATGTTTTTAATTCATTTCTCTCTCCTCGTATTGATTTTTCCCATTTCTTCAAATTACCTTTATTCTCATTTCAGACCCTCTCTCTCTCTCTCTCTCTCTCTCTCTCTCTCTCTCTCTCTCTCTCTCTTTGTTTGGTGCCATAGTAGAACTAGAAGCTAAAGGCACCATCTTCCTTGACTATGCTCATCAACTCCATCACCAATCAAGGTCGTCTTCTACTTCAAGCTAAGCTCTCATGACTAAGGTAAACATTAGGAATTATTTTCCTTTAGCATGTACTGATTCAGAGTAATATATGGGTGAAATACTTTAGCTTTTGGGGAATCTCTCTCCCTCTCTCTCTCTCTCCAAAATGCATGAAAGCACAAATTTTTTCTTCTCAGAATTTGGGCCTAGGAGTTTACATGGGTACATGATTGTGGGATTTTATAGCATATAGAGAGAGTTTGCATCTAGGGATGTTTGTGTCTAGGGAGAGAGTTTGCAGTACAAAATCCGTTGTACATATTTTTAGAGTTTGCTTGTAGGGATGAAGTTAGGTGACCTTCCATTTAAGTATTGATTGTGCCCTTTTCTGTGTTTGAGGTTTTTTTCTCGTTTTGGCTTTCCCTAAAAGGGGGTGTCTGGTTGTCATAACCTTAAAAAAAAAAATACAATGGAGTTCATTGAAGTAGTTTATCACCCCTTAAATTGAGGTCTTTCCTGTCAAGATGTTTATCACCACTTAATTTAACAAAGTTTCTGTGGTCATATCAGGAATACCAATTCCTTCTGCACTTGCAAGTTTCGATGCTAACCTAAAATTCAGTTTACAAATTGATTGGAGTTTGTTTGTAGTCAAGCTTTGACCCTGATATTGCTTAATTTGTTCAGGGTAGTAAGATTAATAGTCTAGGTGTGTGTCGAACAATTCTTTGTGAATATTGTTGTATAAATAAATATCATAAAGGAGTTTCCAAATGTTATATTTGCCATGAAAGAGCTAATTTGGGTAATGTAAGAGGTGAACTAAATTTAAGGTATTTTTATTTTTGTGGTTAAAGAGCAAATTTAGCATCACGGAAGTTTCTCGAGACTCTCCTCTACTTGTTGTATAAATGTCGTGGAATTACCTATGTTTTAACATGACTGTAGAAGTGTCATATTGTCAATGCTCACACATCCATATATAAAGTGTTTCCAAGTCCTATAGGATGATATGTTGTTGTACCCTTTTTGCTCTTTTATGGAAATGAAAGTGGTTGGTTCAATACGATTGTATGTTTTTTAGTAGAAGTGGATACAATATAGATGAGGCACTTCACACTGTCGTAACAAAAATTGTTGGCTTAGTGAAATTTATTGAAGTTAAATAACACATATCCATGCTTAACAGTACTCAATATACTCTCTTATAATTTGTTCAATCAATTTATATTTTGGTGATGCCATTTACTAACAGAAGGAAATATGCCTAAACTAAAGCTTAAGTTTTTCCTTAAACTTAGTTTATATATCCAAGTACTAGCACTATTCATATAATCAACTTCCTTTTTTTTTTTTGTCCACCACTAACCTAGCCTGTTACTATCCCCATTTGATAAGACTTGTAATAAAGAATGTCTGACTTTTTTTTAAGTATTTATCAAAACAAGTGGTACTTAGCAAAATTTAGAATTTCACAAATTTTTAATTGAGTTTGATTGAGTTCCATGATCCCATTTTTTTTCTTTTTTTCTTTTTTACCTTTAAAGGATGGATTCACAACTCCATGGAGTTCATTCCTTCACTACCCTCTTAGAGGATGGGAAAGAAAGCTACAATGACTTCCTCCTCACATCTTTGAATGACTTAGAATCCCAAGTTATTCCTCCCAACTCAGAACAAGTGACTGCTAGAAAAATAAAACTTAGACAAGGAAACTTTAGTTCAAAAGAGGACAACTTACTAGTGTCAGCTTGGTTGAATGCTAGTTTGGACCCGATCAATGGGGTTGATCAATCTAAACATTCATTTTGGTCTAGAGTATATGAATATTATGAAAAAAAAAAACAAAAAACAAAAAATTCACATCTTGTGAACGTAGTTCTAACTCCCTCAAAAATAGATGGTCAACTAGCCAACATGCTACAAATAAGTTTTGTGGGGCCTTAGCTTAAATCGAAGGAAGGTCTCCATGTGGAGTTACAAAGTAAGATAAGGTGCATAAAAAATATCTTTTAATTTCATCGTTTAAATGACATTGTATTAGATATATTTCACATCTCATTTACTAATTTTTCATATTAAGCAAGCAAAAGAGTTCTATCGAATTCACATCTCATTTTCTAATTTTTCATATTAAGTAAGCAAAAGAGTTCTATCGAAGTAACCAATCCACAACTTTCCACTAAATTCATTGTTGGACTATTCTAAGGCACCATCCAAAATGGAAACAGACTGTGGTTGAGGGCACAGTGAAAACTAAGAGAAGGTTAGTAACCCCAAATACTCGTGTGCCAGAGTTTACAATCCTAGATGAAGACACCATATCTCTATCTATATATGTGAATTTGGAGAGACCCATTAGAAATAAGGCTAAAAGGAAGTGAAAGAGACAAGATAGTACATCTTCCAATCTTGCTAATTTGGTGACTAAAATAAGAGAAGAGAAGAAGAGAATAAATGTTGAGAAGGGAGAAGATAGAAATGAGATTATCCGCCTTACAAAAGAGAGGCTTGATTTGGATCAACGGAAAGAAGATAAGGAAATTATGAGGAGAGGATGGACAACTCAAGTTTGCCTCCAATGCAGCAAGAGTATTTCCATAGCCTCCAATTGAAAATACTTGAGAAGCAAAGGTCTACAAAACCATGACTGGGCTTGGTATGGGTTGTAAATGAAAATTTTTTGACAGGTAATAATGCAGCCACTTTTAGGAATGCTCATTTGATAGTTTTTTGTATAAAACACAACAATAACCTGAAGCCACAATTGTAGCCACATTTGGAAGTTCTGCTTTAATAGTTTTTTTTGTATAGAACACGACACAAACCTGAAGCAACAATGCAGCCACATTTGGGAATGCTCCTTTGATAGTTTTTTTTTTTTTTTTTTTGTATAGAACACAACACAATTCTCACACTAAACTATCTTAATAGTCTAATGTGTTTTTTATTGGAGAAATTCTGATGGTGGCACACTAAACTATGAGTTCTTATGGGAACTAAAGTGCCGTTGTGAATGATTTGAGGGTATTATATGAAAGAATGAGCATGAATGAGTATTATGTGAATGAATGAGTTGCTTCATGTGTTATGTGGATTATGGAATGAATATTACTTGGATGAATGAGTTGCTTGGTGAGCTTCTTAATGGTTGCTTCACTCTATTCATGCAGATGTCACTCTAACTTTGATAGAATATGTATAGGCTCTATGGGATCAACTTGCATGCTTATTCTTTGTCGTAGTTTACTTAGTTCTTCATATACTAAAGTGTTGGAGTAAATGTCCTGTTTCTACTACATGGAAATGTTATAATGTATAGCATTTTTCTAGTAAAATGTAGACTTCTCCTTTCCTAAATTTCTAGGATAATGTCATAATGTATAGCATTTTTAGTTTCTACTCATCTAGGCAAATGTCATAGAATGATTACAATCCTCCTATTTTGAATCTTGTGATTTAGTAGGTGGGAAAATTAGGAGTAGTTGTATGTGATCCACCCAAGTGATTTAAATTTTTAATCATGCTACTGCACAGTTTGCACTTGCAATTTTGGTTTGGATAATTTTGACTACAAAGAGTCTAGCGTTGGTTAAATACAAAATGTATGTTGAATGTATCCAAAGTAGTATTGTGACAACTAAGATTTAAGATAAGCCTTTTAATTTATTTTTGGTGTATTATTTTGGGTCAAGCAAGGCGGAGTAACCCAATTAGAAATTAGGTTTGGTGCACTAGGCATATAAGGCCTCGAGGAAGGCCCAAATCCATGAGTGACTTAGGCTCTATAGGAGAATTAGGGTTTGAAGCCCAATAGAACTAGGGCACATGCCCAACCTAATTCTTTGGACACCACATGTCATCCACCGGAACCTACAACTAGGACTTATTGAATCTAGACTGAATTGAGGGAAAAGAGGTGAGAGAGTTAGGGTTTTGGTCTTACATGCCTGCCCTAAAGGATCACCCACCTTCTTGCCATGTGTCATGCATGCAAGAAGACTTGCTTGTAAGAAGAGGTATTTTGACACTTGTCACAAGTAGAGAAAGGTTTCTATAAGAGAAATGATGAGGTTATGGAAAGTGAAGCCTAGAGAAGACCAAGGGACAAGGCACGACAACCATGAAAGAGACAGGGTTTCGATTTCTTGAAGAAGTTGCCATGTGTTATGCATGCAAGGTAGAAGATGAAGGGTTTTGCTTTGGAAATGGAGAGCCACGTGCCTAAGGGTTCTAGAAGAATCTTGGTAGGAAACTCATGAGATGAACAACATTAGGGAAGGGTGCATGCCACCCGCATTGCCCTTTCTCCAAGACTTTGGGAAGATGAAAGATCACCTTGGGAGTTGAAGGGTTTCGACAGCCAACTACACCCACACTGTAACAGCCCGCTAGAAATTCAATTGTGAAATTTCTATTAACTTTAGGAACCTCGTGAAAACCCCATAAGTTTTCACGAATCCATTAATCGTATAGGTTTTTGTCTAACTACATAGTTAGTGTTATTATTTACTATGGTATCAGAAGTGTGTTTTTGATTATTGGAGATAGTTAGAAGTGTCAAAATGTATTATGGTTTGTGCCATTAGACTCGGAGGGTTATTTAAAGTCTTATGGCGCAATAACATTTTTTCATATTTTCGGACAAAACGTCTGTTCAAAACTGTAGATATTATTGGATAAAAAGAAATATCTTGAGGTAATTTTCATGAATATTATTGGGTAAAAATATTTTGAATTGATTTTTATAGATATTATTAGATAAAAATATCTTAAGTTGATTTTTTGTAGATACTATTGGATAGAATATTATGAGATAATCTTTTATAGATATTTTGGGTAGGAGAAAACTACACTCAACTCTCAACTCCAGCCTCATCTCTTCCATATCTCATCCATAAGTATCTCCAGCCACCTCTCCCCATGAAATTATCTTCATTTACACTTTCCATTGAAAGAATATCAAACACTCTCTCTCGGACAACTTTTAGGAGGTCTTTTGCACACCCATTTCGAAGCTTTTCTAAGTATTTTATCATAAAGTCTCCTTCATATAAGTTGTTCCTTTTTTAGTCTAGTTTACGTGGATATCTTATTTGTCCCATTTGAAGATCATTTGGTCAGTAAAATATTGTATAAACTATAGAAAGGTCATTCTAGGAGATAAACTGGAGAATATGTTATAGTTTGGAGTTTTTGACCAAGCTAATGGATAGATATTGGTCCGAAATTTTTATGGAGTATTGTTAACATGTGTATATGATTATTGGTTGAGGATTTTTGCATGATTAAAGGTTTTGATGAAAGATTTTCTTAGATTTAGAAACTTAGAAACTGGAAGAGGAAAAACAGTTTCTGTTTTGAGAAAGTTTAACTCTTTGGTGGTCTAAACCTATTCCAATGACTTTGATAATTTTATTGGAAGATCCTAAGCATCTTATATACATGTTATGTTATTATTTTGAAGATATTTGATGTTAGTTTCAAAGATATGAAATTTTATGCAAAGAGATATTCAGATAAGCCAAAGTGTGGATATTCTTGGCTAAATTTATGTTTTAATTAATTTCTAATCATGTGATCTTGAATTAGAAGCTTATATATATTTTAGGACATCTTTTTAAATCATGTGATGGTTTGGTTTGAAGATCATATATTTATAAGTCATAGATCAAGAGATTTATCAAAACTAGTTGAGGAAAAAGTTTCTGTTTTTGGACTAAATGTAAAACCAAAAACTCCAAATGTTATTTTGTGATTTTGGTGACTTTAGTTTAATGATTTAAAGCATGGTTGATGTTAGGATGATATTATGAATATGTTAGAAGTAAGATTTGATTTTTGAAATTCTTGGAGATGTTTTGATTTAAGGTCAAAACTTGTGATTCAAGTGCTTGGATCTTTTTACAAAAAAATTTGGTGTTAATTATTAGCTTTTTCTAAATGGATGTTTTAAGTATGGTTTTGAACTTAGGATTGGAAGATGTTTGTTGCAAAATTTTGGTTTAAGCATGAGTTTTGAAGTTGGAAGGAATTGCAACAAAAATCAAGGGAATTGGCCTATTGATGTTTCGGCCATAGTGTGTTCTTCATAGTTGTGTTTTGTTTTAAATTTTTCTGAGTTGATATTTAAGTATATGACAAAATTTACATGAGGAATGTAAATTTTAGAAACTTTTGGAGTTAGTATGCAAAATCCTTAAGTTATGGGTAAAACGGTCATTTTCCCACATGTAGAGAGTAAAATGAAAATTTTACTTTTTAAGTTAGTATTTTCCATATTTCAAATATTTAGTGATTTAGTTCTAACTTTTAGAATCACTAATTACAGTTCCTCGTGGTCGCACTTGAAGTTTTATAAGAAATGCGGAGATCGAGATAAGTTAGCTTTTAACTTACTAGCAGTCTACTGTGTATGTGTGCTAAGTAAAGGAACTACAGTGTATGTATGTGTGTTATCATATATGTCATGCCATGCCAAGTTATTACGTAATTGTCTATTATACAGAATTTATTCTGTCATCAATTTTTATCTGTTATATAATATATCCTGTCATGTATTACTATACATTACAAGTATGTCATGTTAAATATGTTGTCTGTTATATGTTATGCCATGTTATGAAATATTTCTATCTCAAGTTGGTCATGTATTTCAAGTTATGTTCAAGTCACGTTATGTTACGTCAGGGCTTCAGTCGTTTTGTATTCCAGTCACGTTTCATCTTGAGTACATTCAGTTTGTGTAGAATACATAGGGCCACAACAACTGTGGAATATGTATTTAACTACAATTGTGATGCGTAGAATACATGGGGCCACAACAATTGTGGAGTATGTATTTACACGTAGAATACATGGGGCCACAACAACTGTGGAGTATGTATTTTTCATGTTAAGTCAAGTTTGTGTAGAATACATGGGGCCACAACAACTGTGGAGTATGTATTTACACGTAGAATACATGGGGCCACAACAACTGTGGAGTATGTATTTTTCATGTTAAGTCAAGTTTGCATAGAATACATGGGGCCACAACAACTATGGAGTATGTATTTACATGTAGAATACATGGGGCCACAACAACTGTGGAGTATGTATTTTTCATGTTAATTCAAGTTTCAGAGCAAGTTCATGCTAAGTCAAGTTTCAGATCAATTTCATATCAAGTCAAGTTCAGTTCATGTTTCAATTTAAGTTATGTCAATTATGCTATGTTGTACACCAAGTTATGCTTTAATTACTTATGAATTTGATTATGCATTTATGCTTTTACTGTCATGCATGCATCATTAGCTTGTGTGGAAGTTTTTTGTTAACTTACTGAGATTTGTAATCAAATCTCACTTTGGTAGTCCCAACTACCATTCCCCCCGAATGGTAGATCTTGTTACAAGACCTGAAGGAGAATCAGGAGCTGATCAACTAGACACAGTTGACTAAGCGACGGTGCGACGTCAATGTTAATATAGTAGTTAACGTAAATTACTACTTGTACAATGGAGTTGCATCTTTAGTATTTTTTGGATCATAACCATTTTGGACTAGTGTTGTGATCTACTCAATGGGTCTTTATGTATGAAGTATGTTTTAAGCATTTGGGATATTTTCAATTTGGTGCATAGTTTTGCTAAAGAAAAAAATTATCCGCTGCGAATATTGTATAATGTTAGATGCATGTTAAGAACATTGCATCTTATATGTTATGAACGGGGGCAGGTAACCTTGTGTTGCATGTCTCAACGCTTCAAATGTCCGTCCGATCCCAAACGGAATTTGGGGGCGTCACACACACACACTTCACTTGCCACTTAGCAAGCATGCACATGGGTAGAACTTCTTTACCACTAGATACAATGGAAATAGACACTTGAAGAATGGCAAAGAAAGAACTAGGATTTCGGTTTGGAGGACTTACACGCCACTTGTCCAAAAGATTGACTTTTGTTCCCAACACAATCTAATGAAGGGAGAAGGGGAATAATTACAAAGTGGTGATGTCATTTAACATCCATGCACCAAGTTTCAATTTTTCTAGAAGGGAAGATCACTCCTATAAAAAGGGGGAGCCAAAAGGCCAAGAGTCTTTTTGGTTTTTTTTTTTTTTTTAAGAAAAGCTTAGAGATTTTGGTCACTCACTTTCTCTCTACTCTCTACCATTTTCTCTTCACCCAAATACCATTCACGCCACCCTCCATCCACTCAAGTTTGGTTCTAAGTGTTTGCAAGACTAAAGCCATCTTTCACCAAGGGAAATCCACAAGCTTGCTTATTTTATTAGATGTTGGATTTTTGTAAGTAAACCTCTAACTTACTCTTAGATATCCTATGTATATGTTATGTAAACTTGTTTGTTTGTTTGTATGTTTGTATTTGAGGTGATGATACTTTATCATGTCTGATATTCGGTTAATTAAGTGTTTGTCTACCATGTTATTGGATTGGTTTGTTG
Organism: Carya illinoinensis; assembly: GCF_018687715.1. NCBI lineage: Eukaryota > Viridiplantae > Streptophyta > Magnoliopsida > Fagales > Juglandaceae > Carya > Carya illinoinensis. The sequence continues at coordinate 13,276,231 of NC_056762.1, read as the reverse complement.
TTATTTGATTCACATCATGAAAATGAGATGCGATGCCACATCTAGGGTTTAGACTTACATGCTTCAATATGTTTATGAATACTTGATGCATAACCAAATTCATTAGAGGTTCAAGTCCATGAAGCACTTGCTTTTCCATAATTATACTCACAAGTATAATTTGGCTATATATGTATGTTTATTGGTAATATTCCACCAAATGCATTAGAAGATTCTAAGTTCATGAAAAGATTGTATATTATGTATCTCAATTTTTGACATGTTTCGACCATGACTATGAATGATGTGTTATCAATATGTGTTTGAAGTTCTAAGTGTATAAAATGAATATCCATGCATAATAGGGTTTGCATGTTTCAGCCATGCATAGTACATGTGAAGGTATAAATGTTATGTTCCTTATTTGTTGTTTGAATGTCTTAGAGTTATTCATTAAGAATATGGTCATATGTTATAATATTTTCAAGCCGTAACGCGGAATGTACATGGTTGTGCATGATTACAAGAGACATGGTTTGTGTTAAGTCACAGCATGCATGAGTACATGTTTTATGAAAGTAAAAAGTGTCATAGTCTATGTCACATGCATGGAGTTTGTGAAATTATTTCTAAGAAGAAAATAGTCGTTTGAAGTTTTGTCACGATCCCATATACTAGGAAGGGGAAATGCCCTAATAAAACTCTTATGTCCACTCAGGAGTGATTAAAATAGAATGGTAACCCCTAGATCAATAAAGTACAGTCGACAGGCCTCGAATGGTTTCTAAAATGAAATGATACCGGAGCAGAATTGCACCTAAAGCTAATGGGTGTCATATGGTGAAGGTAAAAGGGCAAACTACCGTATTAAGTATTATTAAGGATAAGATGAAGTCACCTTGGTCAAAGTGAGCCAACGGTTGATGCAATAACTAGAAGGAAAGACACGGTGCATGGGGGAGCCATGAGGTATCCAATCATATATTTAAAGTCAAGGATAAGGCCTTAAACTCGAAAACATGCTATGCTATGATATATGAATAAGAACCCAAGTTCAAATGTATGTTTAACGTTCAAGAACAAAATGACGAAAATATATTTTATGAAAAAGTTATAAAAGCTCTGTTACACTGCATTTTCAAAAGTCAAAGTACATAAATAAATATTCATGTCCATGCATTCATTTGGTATATTTATCATATCTGTTGTACGTTATTTCTTTACTTATTGAGATTTCTCAAAATCTCATTATGGTAGTTTTCAGTACCATTCCCTCACTCAAAATGGTAGAAGTTGAAACAAGATTCCAAAAAGAAAAACATGGGGAAGTGCAAGAGACCAGCTCCCCTAATACCTAGGGAGATCCCAAGGAGCCCCATAAGCTCATCAGAGCCATCCATTTTGGAGAGATTGGAGGCCGCTGACCAGTTCATTATCGAAATTTTGTAGCTCTTCGAGGAACTAAGGAGGATCTTGAACCAAGACAAGGCCAAGTTGGAATGGCCTAACAAGAAGATGTTTTGCGAGGGGACATTAAGGTTTAGAAAAAGGAAGAATGTTTTTTACAGTAAAATGATGGTCCTATGTTTTGGGAATCTTTTTGAAACAATTACATTTTATGGAAGGTTTTATGAAATTTGATATTTTGGAATTTTGTGCTTCGGTACCATAATATCTATTTTACCATTTGAGTTAAGAAGAATTTTCGCTTTGATTTACTACATATTGATGGATTGATAGGTTCATTGCATTTGTATGAGGGGTATGTAGCCTTGTGTTATATGTCCCGACGCTTCAATCACCATCCAATCCCAAACGAGGGCTAGGGGCATCACAAGTATATATGTACCATTTGATACTTTGTTTTTTTATAAGGATTAGATACTCACCAAGCCAAACTTTTAGTATCTACTATCTTAATAGTCTAAAGGCAAGTTGATGCATGAAGTACTATATAATAGACCATGCAAAATTGAAATTAAGTCTCACATATCATTTATTTATTAAAATGACAAGTGGGCCGTACTAGAAATTAACTAACACAACAATACATGCATATATAGTTTTTCCAAGTTAAGGTTACATCTTGTACAAAACAAGAATATAACATTAGGCTAAATATAGTGAAATGTAAAATACAAGTACTTAAGATTGACTATATTTGAAATAAATGTTCAATAAGATCCTATTGGAGTTAAGAATGAAGTCATTGATCTCAAATGTGATGATGACGTTGAATGAGGTTTACAAATTCATCTATATGCTCATAGGACACTAGCTCTTGGAATATTTAATCGTTTTGTTCATAAACGAAGTCTTCTACTCAAATATAAGAATGCCGTGCATCTTCTACGATCATACTATGCAAAATTATGTATGCCAACATAATTTCTTTTAGCGTTTGTCGATCATAAAACTGTGTAGGTCTGTGTATAATTGCAAATCGAGCTTGAAGCATTCTAAATGCCCATTCTACATCTTTTTTTGCTGATTCTTGAGCTACAGAAAAATGTTTTTTTATGTCCATATGGAGTATGAATTGTTTTGACAAATATCGACAATGAAGGATATATACTATTAGCAAGATAATATCTCATTGAGTAGTCATTTCCATTTATTGAGTAGTTGACTAGGGGTGAAAACCGTTACCTTCGGTTTGGTTTTTGGAAAACACCGAAACCCAACTGATATTCAATAAAAACCGGCCAATAAAGGGGGAGGAAACCAACGACGTAGGTTTCAGCATGATCCAAGATGGTCTTCAGTGTCCCATTGGCATCACAAGTGGCTGGAAATTGAGAAATGGATAATCGAATATGCGAATCATGAAGAAAGAGAGATGGCTCACTGTGCGAATCGTGACTGTACAATGAGTGAGTGAGAGAGAGAGAGAGAGAGAGAGAGAGAGAGAGAGAGAGATGAGGAAGAAGAAGAGAATGGGGGATTAAACCTAAATTAAACGACGTCGTTTGGTGTATTAAACTAAACAACATCGTTTCATTCCTTTTTTTTTTTTGGAACAAAACATTTAAAACAAATAGCGTCGTTTTATATAAAATATATAAAAAAAATATAAGGTATATATTCAGTCAGTTTAGCAGTCCAGTCTAGCCTCAAACTAGGACCGAACCAACTGATATCAGTTTTGACTTAATTCTACTGTCGGCCAACTAGTTCTACACCGGTTCTATGCTCCAGCAATTGGTTTGAGTTGGTCCCAGTCAGTTTTACAACTTCTTGTACAACCCTATAGTTGACCTTCGGAGCATGTCCTTCAGCAAGCTCTCTAAAAACATAAGAATATTCTAGAACATTAATATCATTATGAGAGTCTGCTAATTTAAAAAATGCATGTCATATCCAAAGGTCGTAAGACGCTATAGCTTCTAAAATTATCATTGGTTAATGAATGTGACCATAATACATTCCTTTCCATGCACTTGAACAATTTTTTCAATTCCAATGCATGCAATCAATACTTCCTAACATCCCAGGAAACACATGACTTTCTCCAACTGCGAGTAATCTAAGAATATCGCTATCGCTTGGTGATCTTAAGTACTCGTTGGAGAAAATGCTAATGACAACCTTAACAAATTTCTCTTCAAACACTCAGTTGCTATATTTTATGCAATCCTTAAGTATTCATTCATAAAATCATGAAATACTTCGTTAGCTAATATTCTCATCGCAACAATTGTTTTTTGAATGGAGGAATGCCAAAGTCTTCTAGCAACATCTCTTCTTTAGATAAAGTATGGTTCGTATGCTTCAACTATAGTTTGAATACACAAGAAAAGACAGCGTTGCATTCAAAATCTCCTACAGAATATATTCAAAGGATATATGGGTGGTTCAGCAAAATAATCTATGAAAAAGCATTGATGGCCTTCAAACAAATTTATTTGAATGAATATACGACACATAATATAATTACAACACAATGTGGAGCCTCTTTCATTACCCAAATGTTCTTTTTACGTAGCAAGAGCTAAATTTAATTCCAACTTCTCGTCAGATGACAAAGAGTCAAAGACCTCAATGACGGGATCGATAACAACTATTTAGAAAGAAGAACTAGAAGAACTGTGTAAAGAAATGGAAATGAAGATGTTTGTGAAACTTTATGAAGAAATTGTGTTATTTATTGTTGAAGTTTTGAGAAAACCATATGTATATTCTCATAATATACTAAAGAATATATTAAAAATATTCTTTCACAATTATCGAAAACGGATGTTCAAGAAATATACCAAAAAGTATCTTAAGAATATTCTTTTACAATCATCGAGAATGGATATTCCCATAATATATTTTCAAAATACTTTCATTATATAATCTCTTCTTTTTATTATTTGAATTAATTTATATTTTAGTTTAACTTATAAATTTGGATTAATTTAAAATAAAATATAATTATATAATATTGTATATGGGGAGATATTATAAATATCAATATATATGAGGATATCATTTGTAATTAAAGACAATATTTGAAATTAATAAAAAAGATAAAAAAAAAAGTATAATATTTAAATGATATGAAAAAAAAAAATAGGTAAGCTGATATATGGTATAATTAGGACTGTTCACCCGAACCGAGCCGACCCGAAAAGGCATATTCCGACCCGACGCGGAACAATCATCTTCCGTTTAACCGTTTAGCCGAATAGTCGTTGGCCGACCCGAAATCGGAATTTGGAAAATCGGGTATTCCAACCCGACTCGTTTTAACGTCGAGCCGTTTCAAGCTGAATTTTCTTTTGTAGGTGAAACACCATGAACTAGAATTAGATTTGTTGCATCACCGAGGACAACCCAGAACTAGAATATATAGAAATTGCTAGCTCCTTCCAATTAAAGTGGGTTTCAACTTTAAGCTTTTGGTTAAATGGAAGTATTTTCTTCCACGAAATAAAGGTAATTAGCAGTAAGCAAATCGAGAAAGGGTCATGGAAACCCTCCACAATAAGAACACTCACAACAGATACCAATCCAAAACCAAGATCGACCCAAAAATTTTCAAATCCAACCACGACCATCAAACCCTAACACTAGCACCTCATAAAATCAAGCTACAAAATCAAATAAAATCAAGATTGATGCAAAAATTGTGTACATGGGGGCATTGATGCATTGTTACTTATATTTGATCAGAGACCACCAAACCTTGCAGAGAAATATTCCGAATCTAACCAGTAAAGAGAGCGAGTGAGACACCAAGCTTTGCAAAGCGAGCAAGAGGTTCTTTCTTATGATTTTTGTTGCTATTCCAAGCACAAACCGGAGCAAAGCCTGCGATTTTAAGGACCCGCTTCCCCTGTAGCTGAAAGGGCATCTCGTAAAAAAAAAGAATTGAAAATGCTCTTGAAAAATCAAAGAAAGCCCAAGATTTAAACTGCAAAGAAGAAGAAGAGTGACTGCGCAAAAAATGGGTTGGCTAAAATGGATTCTTAGATTTCCTCTTCTAAGGCTTCAGACTCACCATCTTTCCTTGCATGCCATGGCCATGAAACCTCAATTGAAAGGAAAGAAACCCATTTCAAATAACAAACAAATGCTTCTCCCTTGCTACACACACACACATAGAGAGAGAGAGAGAGAGAGAGAGAGAGAGAGAGAGAGAGAGAGAGAATGTGTGTAAAATGAATTTGGTATATGACTTCAGTTATACATACAGTTATCGGTTAATGGCCGACTTGACCGATTAAATTCGGAAAATGGGTCAAAACTTCCGAAAATCAACGAAATGGTCCGGGTATTTTGAGTCGGTTCGGGTCGAAACTTGAATATGGGTTGGATGTACGGCTTTTTTGTTCAGGCCTAAGTATAATGTAAAAGTCAATATATAAAATAAAAAAAGTAAATTTTAATTATATATTTTAAAAAATAATATGAAAAATCTGTTGAGACTGCTCTAAAAAGCCAGATGCCAAATGAGTACAAGGGTGATCGTGGAGTACATGTTTTTATGGAAAAGTAATGTTAAGTAGAAGTTGGCAAATCTCATACAGCTATTTTATAAATATATAGTTCTCACTAAAAAAAAAGAAATGATTCTTTGTACTTTTTGTAGTAGATTCTATTTTTTATATATAAATGAATTATATAATATTTGTCTATTTAAAATTTATAAAAAATAAAAGAAAAGTGAAAGCCATTATTTTCAAACCGCATAAATAAATGATGAACTTGATAATCCCATATCCAAGCTTCCCACTTCTACAGATGTGGGCCCACACAAAAGATATGAGACTGATGATGAATAAACGTAATGGCCGTAGGAGTCATTCATTGATATTTGATGGTGTTGACTATTCCAATTCCTGTACGTAGAGATTGTGGGCTATTATCAATCATTAATAATTACATGTGTCACATTAATGGAAGTTAGAGGAAGATTTAGTTGAACATTATTTAATGATGATGGTGATGGAGACCGACTGAGCCTGCATAATGGGCTACCACCTAGAACCCTTTGATTGACTCGAGCTTTTCATTCAAAGTTACATTGTGGTTGGCTCACCTACACAATTAATGGGGAGATCCCCATAACTAGCAAAGATTCCACTGATTAGTAATAACATTATTTTAAGATTTCTTAAGGTTTTTACGAGATTTTGAGCGTGAGGGGAATTTAGATTGTTTATTGTTTATGTATTTTTCGGGTATGGCTAGGGTTTAATAATGCAGTTAAATGGTCTATAAGGATGGTTCGTCTATTGATACGGTGCACATGTACTTATCTATAATATAAATAAGATATATAAAATATAAACAAAAAGAGATATAAAAATTTACGTAATTCGATAAAAATATTTATATCCATATGTCAGGTTGTTTGGAGGAAAAATTTATTATATTTAGATAAAATTTAGTTAATAAATTGAGATAAGATGAGTTAAAAGAAAAGTTAAAAATTGAATAAAATATTATTAGAATATTATTTTTTAATATTCTTATTATTTAAGAATTTGAAAAAATTAAATTGTTTATTATATTTTATATAAAATTTTGAAAAATTTGTAATGATTAGATGAGATGAGTTAAAACCATCTTTATATCAAAACCTAACTTAATTAAAAACCATCTTTTTAATAATTTTACTGTATCTCTTGACCTCATATTGCTCTCAATACAATAGAAGAGACTTAGGGTTTCCGAGAGGTTGAAGAAAACATGAGATTTGTAAATATATATCATTTCCTTTTACAGAGGTTCATTTCTTATTTAGAGTAATTGAGTCATACTTTTTTGAAATAGTTGAGCTTCACTTCCTTAAGTCACTTTTACCTTTTTGTATTTAAGCAAATCTCTTTGAGTTTTATCTCTTCTTTATCTTATCTCTTCCTTTATTCTTGATAATTGGCTTCTAATGAGCTAGTCCAGTTCACTTCATATCCAACATTTGTAATTATTTTTTCAAGATTTTTTTTTTATAATTCAAATAGATTGATATAATATGTGAATCTCAAAGAATTTCCCTGTAGGTCTACATATGTTGAATATCAATCCATTGATTGCGAAAAGCATGTTTAATGTATAGTTATACAAAATCTTAGTCCATGGGAGAGATCATATATATATTTGAAATGGATACTATGATAATGGTGTATGCTTGTGTGAATTTCATTAGCTTGAAATGGAGTATTTCATATAGCATTTAATGCATAATAAATCTTGTAAAATTCATTTCGTATGTTTATTTTTCTCTAATATTTTGTATATTTTGCATTAGAATTAAGACAAAAACTCTAAAATATTAAATTGAATAGTAGTTTTCTATTGAATAAATGTATTTAGTCATGTCAAGCACGAACTAAATAAGACGTCAATAAATTCTTTTGTAGCTTTTAGTAGTTTGATTTGAATATATGATATATCCATAAATAATCCATTCCTACTTAAAAAGTTCAAAAGAATAATGGCCTACTCACTATTTGCTATTTATGGTAAAGTGTCTAGACTCTAGACCATAGTTTTAAATTCCGTTCTATTTCGACCATTTGGGCCGGAATTTTCTATTTCAATATTTTATTCGGTACATTATACTTCTTTATTCCGTTTCACTCTAAATTTCGGCCCATTCCAGTCCATTTTGGTCATTCAAGGTAAATTCCAGCCATTTCGACCCTTATTCCATTTCGAATTGTTTTTGTAATTTTCTTTTGGTTAGTTGGCATTTTTGTAAATTTTAAATATTTAATTAATTCTACAATATAAAATGTATTTATATAATTTTAGTTTTTTTGTAACTTTAAATATGTCTTCTCATTCTCTCTTTTTTTAAATATTATTATTTTTAAAAATTTCTCTTTTCTTTTTCTTTTTTTTTTTTTTTGTCTCAATTCAAATTTGTGATTTTTTTAACGTATATTCATTTCATAAATCTTTAATTCTTACATATATTAACAATATATATGATAACACTTACACACACACACACATATATATATATATATGTGTGTATTTATTTTATTAATTTTTAGTTTATATATACATATAAATATTTATTTATAACATATAGTTAATCTCAAAACAATATATCAAAATATATGGTTATCAAAATATTTTGTTAGAACACTTGAACTAAAATGGTCACCGAAACAAATTTAAAACATTTCCGTTGCCTAGGGTCTCTCCGTAAGTTTTTCACTTTCCTTAATTTGAGCATTGGGCCAACAAGGAAGTCGGTCCCTTTGATTAATCTATTTGGATCAGGCCTGGGCCTACCAATCTTATCAGTTCCTCCCCATTTTCGAATCCAATTAGCTCTCTTGGTCAAAATCTCGAGAATCATCACCGAGTCTTCTTGTCATTGATCATTCATTGATTCGTCAGTTACCCTATATTCTCGAGTCCAATCAACAAACCCTGTATTCACCAGCTCTTCTTGTTCTGAAGCATCATGTAGCATATCATGCGGGATCCCCTTTTAAACCATATATTGAGGAAGAGAGGTCCTCATTACCAGCTGGTTGGAGGTGGATAAAATTGGATAGACGTCTCTTAAATTCTTAATGGAACTCTAGAAAGAGTGGGAGACAGATATGTGTATAAAATGGGCCATAGCATTTATTAGACATTGAATACCAAGTGAGAAATTCAGATAACTAAAAATTATAGAGAAATGTTATCATCACAAAAGAAATTTTATAAAAATAAAATTATAAATTAATATAATTTCTGATGATATGTTAGATATATTTTATAATAAAAGTAATTTTATAATTTAATTTAATACATCAAGATACATCAATTTATATGTTTATTTTTATATGATTTCTTTATAATCAAAGCATTTGAATAAATTATATAAAGTTCACTTCATATATCTATTTATTTTTTTAAAAATTTTATGTGCAGTCACTTTTATGTATTTATTTGTACACTCTATTAATATGATTAATTTTGTCATTTTTTTAATATAAAATAATTATTTTTATTAATTATATTGATAGAATATATAAAAAATACATAAAAATTAACTATATGTAATACAATTCTTAATTCTCTCCCTTATCTTGTTGACGGGTCGCCGTAACCCACGTAGAAGTTACGTAACTTGTTTTTCAAGAAAAATAGACAACATCAAACTCACATGATGAAAAAAGGTGGATGGGCGACTTTAAAGACTATGATAACATTAAATTCTCATTTATTGTTTGATAGCTATATTAATGAATTGGATCGTCATTATTAACTCTCCTGTAGCTGTAGTAGTACCACCCCATTAAACACACCATCTTGACAATTTGCAGTTGAATGCATTTTTCAGCCATTAATGGTATTCAAACTGAAACCGTCGAGCCGGCCCTTGAGGTAAGAGTGACCAAAATGTTCAAAACAATGAAAAAAAATCAAAATGGATGGATGCAAATCACAATTTCTCGGCAATGAATTTCCATTTTAAGGTTGGTCCCTAATACTTTTATACGAGAATTGTTATAATTATAAAAAAAATTTATAAAAATAAATTTATAAATTAATATAAATTCATACGTTACATCTACTTTACAATAAAATTAATTTATAATCTGATATAGTATATCAAATTACATCAGTTTATAAATTTATTTTTATAAAATTTTTTTTTGATTAAAATATTTTCTCTTTATATATTTTCAGGGTTAATCTTTTCTTTTATTAGGTCCGTTTGTGTGAAATTTATTACTCCCATTCACAGCACAACTTTGTCGTACAATAAAAATAAATAAATTCTCATCTATTTATTGTGGGAAGTAAGCCAGGTCACGGTGGCTGCATTCATATTTCACACTCCATCTACAACAAAGAAGAAAAGCCATCAAGATCAGTGTCTACCACGAATTAGAGTATTGTTGGAAATGGGGTAATATGCAAGAAATAGTATTTTTTAAGTAGAGAAATGATGTTCTTTCTTACCAGATCTTGTCATTTCAATCATATAAAATGACGTGGCTTACTTTAAATTATTTTCTACTCAAATGGGCTAGCATAAAAAATACATAAATTATATAATAAGAAAAATAATATTTATAATTTATTATTTGTGATGAAAATATATTTATTTTAATAAAAAATAATTATTTTTGCAAAAAATAAATAATTACAAATAAATAATTTTTATTTCCAACTGATGTTAAATATGATAAATTCAAGATAAATAATAGTACAAAACTCAATTGGATTTGAATTTATCCATACTTTATTTTGGTCAAAAATTGTGCATTCATGTCTGCTAGTTTTTTCGGCTTCCCTTAAAGTGCAATTACACGATTCCCTTTCGCAATAAATATTGATGAGATCCACCAGGGCCTCTTCAATAGTCTAAATATGGATGGATAGTCATGTCATTCTTTTTTATTTGAGAAATAATATTTATAGTTGTGATTATATAAGTGACGTATAGTCATTTTAAAAAAAATAAATTAATATGAAATTTACATAAAAAAAACTAATTTTTTAATCGTAGATTTCACTATTTTTCAAAGTAATTACGCGAGGTTTACAATTCTACAATTATATACAGTATTGCTCTTTTAATTTACACCACTCATTATATTTCTTAATGTGACACAACAAAATATATATTTAAAATAAAATAATTTATAAAAATATAAAAAAATTAAGACTAAAATTCTATATTCCCTTTACTCTTTTATATCTGTGTTTTAATTTTGTGCGATGTTTATAAAAATATCATCTTCGTGGTATATATCGATTTTTAACGTAAGTGTCACATTTACACCAATTACGTGAGGTATGCACAGTCTGCTTCATAAAATAAAATAAAAATGACATCTTAGCTTGTGACTTAAATAATAATAATAATAAAATAATGAAAACTTTTTTTAAAGCTAAGCTAATTAAAACTAACTATAAAACTTAAGAAATACTTAAAATTGCAAAAAATAAAATAAAATTTGAAAAAATGTTAAATATTATAAATATAAACTGCGAAAGATATATTATAAAAAATCAGAACGTGCTGTCGAGTGAGGGGACAAAGTCAACTGAACTCCATGGGTTTGCCAGCTAGCATGCGAGGGCAATCTATAAAGACCACTTTTGTTGGTGGGCAGTTATTTATTTAATTTTTTTTTATGAATATACAATATATATATATATATATATCCGCAGGTTCTTCAAATTGCTTTTTTATCAGAAATAAGTAAGGTGGTAGACTATATTTATCCGCTAATTATATGTATTAGTTTTTTAAAGTTTGATTTTTAAAATAACTCTTTTTCTAGTTTTAGATAGTTCTTCATTTTATTCTATTAATTTTTTGGTTAATTTGTATTGTTTAAGTGCATGTTCTAATTTAAGTATGAGTAAGTTAGTAACGCTACCATACCCCCTAATTTATATGTAACACCTTGCTCCACACGGTTAATAAATACATCATTTTTTTAAGATAATCACGAGTGTTGAAATTCTATTATTAAATCTGACTTAAAAATATTTTCTTTTATTTTAAAGAAAGCACTAAGTATAAATATTCCTTATAATAAATATATTCGTTTTGAATTAAAATATTGAAATTATAAATAAGAGTGTGCAAAAGTATTTATTAAATTTTCTCAAAATTATAACTTAAAATCTCTATAATCTAGACTACTGTCACGTCTCTCTACACTAAATCTCGTCATGTAGTTTTACCTTCATAAATATTATGATTTTGGGTGGTTTAATAACATAAAAATAGACTAAAATTAGTCAATGACTCAGTAAGAAATCTATCATAAAGTAAACATACTTAACTTGAAATTTTCATAAAATATTTCATTCTAAACTTTAAATCATGATTGATCATAATGATGTTTATGTTATGCATGATTAGTTTATCTAAATTAACTAACTGATATCATTTTATCTCACTGATCTGACTAACCAACACACTTCATCCATAGTGCGAGGTTATGCATCAGCCCCATGTCCCGTGGCCACAAGGGAAGTCTCTGATAGTATTCTGGCATACTATAGTGGACCACGCTTGAATCTATGACTTGCACATCCACCCTGAAAATTGCATTAGTATCATGTATCTAAATGATTATCCGATTAAACTATTCTAATCTTATTTTATATTTGATCTTATGAAAGTTTAGGTTTCTTGTGTAATATAAAATTTATAAGATGCATAATATGTACATAATTTTAATATGCAGAATGAAATATGATGAAGTATGTGATTGTAAATATCATGACATGTGTAGTACGTAATGACGGATCTAAATATGGCTTGGCTTGAGGGAGGCTATTGCCCCCCCCCCCAAAAAAAAAGCTTTTCCAAAATTTAAAATAACCCCTAAATTTTATTCATAATTTCATGGATATAGAAATTGGCCAAAAAAAAAAAACTATATATATATATATAATTTCCTTATTCTCATATACTTTCTAGAATTTTGTTAAATTTCCATATACATAGAAATGTCTTACTCTAACTTTTTTTTCCTATAATTCTTAGATTTTTTTGTAATTTCTATATATTATTTATTTTCAAGAATGTAGCCACACTAAAATTAAATTAAAACTAAGATTAGAAGAAATAATAAATTATTAACAATAATTCCAAATTTTGTTATTATATAATATTAAATTTCTTAATATATAATACAAAGTGAAAATACCAAAAAGACCATTTAAGATTGATAATTTATATGAAAAATAGTAGAGATGATTTATCCTCTAAACTTCATTGAGTAATGAAAAGTTTATTTAAGGTCTCAGTTGTAGTATTCTATACTTAATCTGACACCAAAATAGATAGATTTTACATGAAATTTGATAAACAAAATTAAATATTAGGATGAAAAATGGCATTTTCAAAATATCACTTGATAGTTTATATGAAGAAAACAATTTCTAAATATTTCATATTTATAAAAATAATAATTGATGAATATTATGCTATGAAATATTATCTAAAAAAATCTGAAATAGACATTAAATTGTGTTGTTAAAATTTTATTTCTATGTTATTTGGCAAATTATCAAGATTTAATTTTATATATGCTCTATGATTTTGTAATATTTTTTCACTTTATGTATAAAACATCTAGTGTGATAGAAAAGTTGGCCTCCTTAAGAAAAATTACTGGTTCCGACACTAATGATATGTAAACACTAGCCTCTAAAGAACTGGTTTTAATAATAATATATATATATCCAGCTAATGAATGTTAATCCTAATTTATAATCAAACTATTTATCTTATAGTATTGGTTCTTAAAATTTTTGATACAATATCAATCACAGTGCTGAATTGAGTATCTTAAATTCAGTCGCTACACTTATAGAGATTTTAATGTTTAAAAGAAATTAGAGGATATGATGTTCGTAATACTAAACAGATTACTAGAATCCTTAGAAATTTAATCATATATATACATATATCTATATATATAAACTATATAAAAATATTAACGAGAAGTCAAAACTTATTGCTAACAAATTCCAAATAGTTTAATTAATATTAAGTAAAAACCAGGCCGGATGGGTGTGAAAATTAATTTCACACTGGCCAATAAATCAATGCCACGTAGGCATTCCAAAATGAACTGAAATGCACCCGCATACACCCCAAAACCTCTCCCACTCCTTTCTCTCCTTCTCCCTCCCACATCTGCACTTGACGCCGATGGAAGCCCAAAAACAAAACGTAGGCCGAAGCCCCAGCACAGAGCGGTACACGTCGCACCGCGCACGCCGTCGTTAGGAGACTCTAGACAGTAACCCAAACGTACGACAGCACCTATGCGCAACCGCTTCACAGAAGAGCACCGACGCACTCCTCTGCTACACCAATACCCACAAACCTGGCTCTACTAGCAAGGCTCGGGATCACCACACGCGCCACTACTGACGAAAACCCACGGTTCACCACTTCGCGCAGCACCCTAACGCCGCTCACAAGCTTCATCTTGCCACAGCGTTTGGTTCAGACCTTCTGCTTTTTCTTCTTGTTGTTTGTGTTTAATGGATTCGAACAGTTACCGAGAAATCCATAGGTAAATGCTACACATCATCCCACACCACACACTTTATATATTAAAATAATATTTTTTATTTTTTTTATTTTTTATTTCATTTTATTCTTATTAAACTAATTAAATTATTATATTTATCATCTATACACTACATATTTATTATAAAAAAAATAATAAAAAAATTAAAATAAGTGTGGTGTGTGAAGTGTGAGGATGATAAAAAGAATTTTCCTATTATTAATGCTTTGATACTAGATAGTTAAAAACCCCCACTTATAGAACTGAAATCAGAAAAATTAACATAAAACAAAAGAGAGGAAAAGGTGAGGATAAATTGAGTGGGAAAACAAACTAGATTCTGATGACATTAATGGCACGTCCTTTTTTCTTGGTTAACTCTTTTTTTTTTTTTTTTTTTTTCCCGTTATATATGTCTTGGTTAACTCTCTTTTTTTCATTATATTTGTCTAGTTTTTGGTTCTCTGATTCAATTTTCATTGTTATGGTTCATTATTGCTTTGAACCTGTTGAATTACTAGTATGGAGCCGAATAATCGTTTGACGAAGGGTTTTCCAATTGTTCCGATTGCAAAACTAAAAAATAGTTTTCAATTTATTCTGTTAATTTTCTTGGTCGCGGCTGTCCTTGTTATGGCTACCCTTTTTTTTTTGGGCTTCCATCGGTGTAAGTGTAGATGGGGGGAAGGGAGAAGGAAAGAAAGAAAGAAAGAGAGGGAAAGGTTTTAGGATGCATGCGGGTGCATTGAAGTTCTTTTTAAAATGCCTACGTGGCACTTTTATATTGGCCGATGTAAAATTAAGTTTCACACCCATCCGGCTGCAACTCAACTCTAATATTAAATGAGTTGTTTGTAAATATAAAACTCAAGCTGATTCGACTGTGTTTAAAAAATAAATAAATAAAATTTGACTATCTAGTACTACTTAATAACTTCATTTGTTTACACTCCTATTTATCTCTATTTAAAACATAAAAATTGCTTAAATAAAAAAAAAAATGATGAGAAATCTTAATAGTTTGAAAGTCGCAAAGAACGAATTTATTATGTTTATTTATTTATTCATTTTGGAAATTTAAAGATTGCAGATGTCTGTTATAAGTAATTAATAACGAGCGTACGTGCAAAAGAGCAGCCTCTTCTAAATCTGACACGTGCTTTGGCTCTGAAATTGACACGAAAACCAAAACAACTTGACCACGGAATAAGTAAAGTCGGCATTAGGTGCTGAAATCGATTAAACGGCATGGCATGGCCCCATCATTTAATGCTTGATTTAGACCTTTACGTGATTCTTTGGGCTTCGGATCATAATTTCCACGCCTCTCATAAATGCTCGAGGTTTTAATTTGTTCAACAAGATTTTAATTAAGGATGATCGATGGTGA
Organism: Carya illinoinensis; assembly: GCF_018687715.1. NCBI lineage: Eukaryota > Viridiplantae > Streptophyta > Magnoliopsida > Fagales > Juglandaceae > Carya > Carya illinoinensis. Next base: position 13,260,367 of record NC_056762.1, on the reverse strand, counting down.
CCAATCTATCACATTAATGCACTAAATATTTCAAACCATTAATTTCAACCCTATCTCTTACACTTCAGTTATAAATTATAATACGCGAATGAAGCAATAAATAAATACAATATGATCATTAATGACCTTATAAATATATGAACAATTTAAGTTTCAAATATGGTTGAAAGGTCTATTATGAAAGGGTAGTAGTTAAGGAGATTGATTGTAATTTCATCAAAAGGAAATCCTATTATTAAAAGAGAAATAATATTTATAGTCGTGGTTGTAAAAATACCGTATAGTTTAAAAAAAAATTAATACGAGATCCGTATTAAAAAAAAAATTAACTTTTTAATTATGGATTCTACTCTTTTTCAAGACGATTATACGATATTTATATACTCTACAACTATATATAACATTACTCATATTAAAAACATAATCATATTTACAAATAAAATGATTATCCCTTCAAATTATCATGAATAATGATAAATACAAGTTCGCACAAGTGTTTTATAAATAAATAGACTCTACCATAAAAATAAAAATAAAAATGTAATTATGAAATCAATATTTTTACAAAAGATTTATACAGTACTTGTAGTTTAGGACTTATCCCTTCATTACTTAATTATTATTGTCTTACAATATTGCCACCAAACTCATGGTGCCAATTCCAATGTGTTACTTGTCGGCTTCTATATTTTATATATAGATGAGTTGTTCTCTATATAAGGCAGCATTAACATTTAACGCCATCAACATCAACATCAATCTTCTTAGCATCCAACAACACAGCCTCTCTTGCTAGACCTCAACTCTATTTGCATGATTGCATCCCTTTTGACATGTTTAAAGTATCCAATTAGTTCCTTGCAGCAACTGTTTGATGTTTGCAATATGCCAACTTGAGAAGAATTACGCTCTAGCGTGCATTCAATTAATCCCAGTTCTTTACACAATTTGACAGCTTCAAATAAGCCCCTTGCTTCAGCCACAGCGGCATCTAAACAATAATCCAAAGGTTTCATCAGACTCATTAGAGTAGCCCCTTCCCAATCTCAAATCACAATGCCAATACTGCCAATCTTATTTAATTGTCTCTTAATGGCAATATCCCATTTAATCTTCATATAACCATTTGGTGGCAGCTCCCATCTCACTACAGTATTTGGAATGAAATTTTTGTTGAGAAATGGCCTCCATAACTTGTTGGTAAGAATTACACTCATTGACAGCATGCAGCACACGGGGTTCTTTTTCATGTAATAATATTTTAAAATTCTTCAATTAAAAGGAAAAAGTTGGGTGGTCGTGGCCCCCTGTGTAGATTCGTCTTTACCATGCATGTATGGTACTTGTTACTGAGAGTATAAGAGTACTCGCATTCGGCTCCTCATCCCTTCTGCATTCTCATATTTTAGAAATATTTTTAGGGTTTGATCTAAAACCTTCCTCCATTCGGTTCTCCAAAATGGGGATAAAGTTTACGGTTGTTACAGTAGGTCTCCATATATGGAAACTTACTGTACATTCTCAAATGTGATTTCGGTTCTCTTTCTCCTTCGACATCCCGCGTCTTCTTCATTGCGATGGTTGGCTGCTCTTCATTTTCAGTCCTTTCGACCCTGAATCTCCAAGCTCATCGATATGCCCATTCCAGATTTTAGATTCTACTTTCTACAATCATAGATCTAATTTTGTTTGTTTCTGTCTTCTTCATCGGTATGCCCATTCTAGATTTGATATTCAGCTTCTTTCATCCTATATCAAATTTGTTTTTGGTGAAAGATCGTTATTTTCCTTGTTTTTGGATAAATTATAGGGATTTCTCAAAGGGTTTTGGTTTAAATTGCATAAAAACCCACGAATGAAGGTCCCTTGGGGTTTCAAATTTGGGGATTTTCTAGAAAATTAGGGGTTGCATTTATTTGGGGCATTTTGAAGTCTTTAACTGTGATTTGATCTATTTACTGAGCTCTAAATTGATGTTTCAGTTCGGGTGGGGTTGTGATTATGCTTGGCTATCTTATTTTTCCATTGATTTCGTTTAAATTCTTGTCTCATTTAATATCTTGACCTGTGTATATATTTTGATCATTGTTGAAGATGTTGGCAATTTGCAGATCTTGTAATGAACTATTAGTTTATGAAATTTAGCCATTTTGAAGTTGGAATCCGAAATTATGCCAGTGTTGTGACATCCTGTTGTGAGTGTCTGTGCATTATATTTTGATGGTATTGTGGTATGTATTGTTTTGATAGTTTTGTGGATTATGTTGGCCATTATGCTTTCCAGTTTTTGTGAATTATATATTGTTGAGTTTTGTGGCATGTATTGTTTTGATTTGTGTTGGCTTGGCAAGTTTATGAGCTACAATGTTTCCCTCTTGTGAGTGAAACTGAGACTTGGTTGATGATCAAGCTGCATATAGTTCTTGGCTGATTTGAAGTCTTGTAAATTTTTATAGCAGCCTAAAATAATTGTCTACCTCTGCACTTGACCATTTATTCACTAGACTATTAGTTTTAGACCATATATCTGTTGCTTTAATGAAACTGAAAGTTGGGGTGCCATGTATGAAAAAACCGAGTTCTATTATGTATGGTCTGTTGCTACTCGAGTTTTATTTTTGATGATGAGAAACTATTTGTAATTATGTTGTTCTAATTATTGGAATTGTGCAAACTGAATGTTGTTCTAAATATTTGTTGTTCTAATGACTGGACATTAAATAAATACGTATGTTCTGTATATATATTTTGATAAGTAAAGAAATACATATATATTGCCTTGTGTTAACCATATTGTCGTGACTATAAATAACATTTTGACAGTGTTTTAGTTATGTTTATTAGCTGGTTTTGTGACTGGAAATACATGTGGACAGTAAATACGTGTTTTAATTGCTGCTTATGTCTTTTGGATTATGGTTAGACAGTTGGGGTGCCACGTATATTGGAGTATACTAGTGAATTAGCATTATATATTGTCCCTTGGAAAAGTTCAATAGATTTTTATTACTTGTAATATTATTACAGCTTTTTTTACCTAATGCCTGGGAAAGGGTCTTGTATAAATTAAATGATTATCCTATTGTTTCCCGTGATATTTTATTTTGCCTAAACACAGCCAATCATTTTTAAACTAATGATTATCCTAGTGTATTTTTTTATGCATTTATTGCTTGTCTTATGAATACCATTGGTCAGACCCTTTTTATTTTATGTAAGTATCATTGGACTGATCCTTTTTGTATACTTTTTGAAAAGATTTTGATGAGAGGAACTAGCAAGGCAGTAGTGCTACTTGTGTAAATTAATGTGTTCATGAATTTAATAGAATTTTAATGTATATTTGGTTTGGATTCAATATAGAATCAGAAATGATAATTCTGTAAATGATGAGATTGACATATCCTAATATTTATTCTGTGTTGTTGGGGTGCAATGTTTCGTATCTCTCGGGGGTGGGGGGTTGTTGTTAGGCTGTGATGATGGTGTTTTAGTGCGGGATAAGTCACAAGTGTTAATGGAGCCCTATTGATATGGAGGGATAATCCTCATCCGGATGGCCATATTGCAATTTTTGGTACTTTCCACAAAAGGCAATTAGGGTTCGGGTGAGGTTTTGCAGCCATTCGCTGTAAGGCTCCTTACGTATGCATGCTGATTATAGCATCACCATTCTGAGCCTTTTTACTTATTAATATATTCTATATATTAGTGAATCGGATGGGGATGCTCTTATTTATTATTATTGTGATTTGCATGCTGTTTGGGAAGTGTTTTGTATTATGTGTAAACTAAACCCCGTTGGCTGTGATGATGATAATCGCATGTGGAGATACTGTGAATTGTTGGTCATTTCCTCAATGGCTAGGTAACTCGGACGGCCAATTGTGATTGGCAACCGGTTGTTGCAGCCACAAATGGGTGACCAAATTTCTTACAGAATCCATTCGGTTCCTGAGTCGGCGACCCCGACTAAACCCCAACTTTCAATGTTTCTTATTCTAACATCTCATTAATATTTTAGAGATGAATTCACAAGACCAAGGACATATGTACTTGACTCACTCAAAAATAAGTAGCACTAAAGCTATCCCAAGTGCAGGAGGATGTCGTGTAATAATTAGGAATAAATTCCTAGATCGTCTCCTCAGGGAAAGTTACTTAGAAATCAAACTCGTTGAAAAATGTGAAAAACTTTACAAAGAGAAAATAAAATGATGGTATGTGCAATGGATGGGAGAGGACACTAGTCTTGGACTAGATTCATATTTTTGGATTTTGATTGTCGGATCGGAATGTAAAGGACTAATAGATTAAATTCAGAAATTGATAAAACTAAATTAAGAATTAAACTAAATTTGGAAGTAATTGACAAAACATGCACTGAAATTGAAAAGCCCCAAAATCAATGTTCTAGGGTTCATCATTATGTTCAAATCACAAATTCTCAAATTAACCACCGTAATTGTAATCACTACTAAAATGAAAGTTTAACAAAACGATAAAAATAAATAACATGAACTGAATGAATAACAAATAAATTTCTCAAACGTCTAAATCAAAATTCTCTAAAATAATTCAGAAACTCAAAACTGAAATGAAATAGCTAGTAGGGAATTGAAAAGATCAAGCCAGTTGAATGGAGATGAAGATTCGAAGTGGTGGAGGAGGCTGAGCTACAGTGGCAATTGGACCCCTCAAGGAGTTCTTCAATCTGCTGCAGTGTGAGTGATGATCCAGTGGAAATTGTGTAGCTGCGTGAATGATCGATTGAATGAATCTTCCTCTTCGAATCTGAACGAAAATCAAAGGACAAATGAATTCTAAGTGTTTCTCTACTCAAAAACCGAGTTTTCCATCCCAAGAGTGTTGACTCTAGAGTGAAAAATTGCTTTTATATGGTCTCACGGCGGAAAACCTAAAATCTGTCAAAATACGATATTCGCTCGAGCGGGGTGTCGAGCACGCGTCGAGCGTTCGACTCTGCCTGATTTCGCTCGAGCGGCCAATGTCTCCGCTCGAGTGATCTTTGTTTTTCAGGAACCCGCTCGAGCGGCCTGTCGAGCGAACATCGAGCGTTTGACTCTGCCTGAATTCGCTCGAGCGGCCAAATGCCTCCGCTCGAGCGATCTCTTTTCCCGCATCTCGCTCGAGCCCACTGTCGAGCGGAAGTCGAGCGTTTGAATTTGCCTGGCTTCGCTCGAGCGGCGGCTTCTGGCCGCTCGAGCGAAATGTACCATAACCCATATTAATTGGCAGTTGATAAAATTAGAGCAAAAATTCATACTTTTAATCAATTAAAATCACAATTTTGATTTATTCATTTTTCCATATAAAACTAATGATAAAGTAATGAAAGAATTAATATATATTGGTTCCAAAAGCATTAAAAATGCAATAATTCAACTCAATCACACCCCCCAACTAGCATTTTGTTAATCCTTGAGCAAAATAGTGAAAATTAATTGAGATGAATATTGCATAAAGATCGAAATTCAAACAAAAACAATCAAACACAATTCTGAATTCTCACAAAAGTGACACGTTACTACTCAACCCCTAAGGGTTATACCCACCAAGACTATCTTAACAATCTTTCACATAGAATTAAGGCAAATGTCTCAGAACTCAAATGTGTGTGTGGAGCTAGATCGGTTGTGTGTTCCTCATTACTAGCCATGATTTGCCATAGGATTTTTCAACCTTAAGATTAATTATTGCTGATTCTAACTAACTCAAAGCCCAAGGGTCTAGCAGTTTTCACGCCAGCTCTGTTTTTAAAGGTTGGACACTCAACCCTCAAAGTCTTGAGTAACTGTTTCTAGTCCTTTTTACTTAGGAAAGTTCACTAAGTTGCCTTTATTCTTTTTCTCTCTTTTTTTTTTTCTTTTCATTCTAATCTTTTCAAATCATTTTCCCTTTTTTTTTGCTTTGTTTTTTTTTTCTTCTTTTTTTTTTCTTTTTGGCATGGCTCGGTAGTCCCGCAGTTTACTTCTCCAGTGTTAAATCAATGAATGGTAAATAAGGAACACTACAAGCGTAAGCATGTACAAAATGTCCTTCAAAATTTACCTTTCGTTCTACAAAAATTTTATCAAGTTTCATCTCAATAAGCATAACATCCCGGTGTTTCAAGCCACATATCAACAAAATATGATGCATCAAAAATCATGCTCTATGTTTACGCTTGAAAATAAATCTTCACAAATGATCCCGCTCGACTACTCCACCAAGATGCTCAAATTTCACAAATCTTTTTTTTTTTTTAAACTGTGCACACATGCTACCCCCCAACTAGTGAGAGACATAGTCCTCAATGAGTCGAACGAAAGAAAAGAAAGTGCACAGAACTAAGCAAGCAAAACAAACAATCAACATGAAATATAAAATCAAAGCAAAAGAACAAATAAAAACAAAGCAAGTAAAGAAAACTGTAAAGAAAAAGAAACAAATCAAAACACTTCCCTGGGGTCTTGCACAAGCAAGATCTCTTCATGTGGATCAAAGACCTTCAGAAATGACTTTAGACGTTGTCCGTTGACAGTGAAGCTATTACCATTCTTCGGATTGACAATGTCTACCGCACCATGAGGATGAACGGTCTTTACAATGTACGGCCCACTCCATCAGGATTTCAACTTTCCAGGAAAAATGTGCAAGCGAGAGTTGTAAAGAAGAACTTCCTGGCCAAGTGTGAAATGCTTTGGATGAATTTTCTGATCATGCAGAATTTTCATGCGTTCCTTTGCAATCTGAGCGTTGTCATAAGCATTCCGACGAGTTTCATCCAATTCATTGATCTGCAATTTTCTCAACCCTGAAGCTTCATCAAGTGACATGTTAACATGTTTTATGGCCCAAAGAGCTCGATGCTGAATATCAACAGGTAAATGACAAGCTTTACCATAAACTAATCGATAAGGAGACATCCCTAGATTTGTTTTAAAAGCTGTCCTATAAGCCCACAAAGCATCAAGAAGTTTAACCGACCAATCTTTCCTATTAGGCTTGATGGTTTTCTCTAAAATAATTTTTATCTCTCTGTTTGCCAATTCAGCTTGCCCATTTGTTTGAGGGTGATAAGGGATAGAAACTCTGTGTGTAATACCATATTTCTTCACAAGTGTAGAAAATGGTTTGTTGCAAAAATGAGAACCCCCATCACTTATAATAACTTTTGGCATGCCAAAATGAGCAAACAAAAATTGCAAAAATTTCAGGACAACATGATGGTCATTTGTTTTGCAAGCAATGGCCTCCACCCATTTTGAAACATAATCCACAGCTAAAAGAATATATGTGTTTCCAAAAGAAACCGGAAAAGGTCCCATGAAGTCTATTCCCCAACAATCAAAAATTTCTAAAATCAGAATAGGGGAAAGAGGCATCATGTCTCTTTTGCTAATGGATCCCAATTTTTGACAAGGCTCACAAGCCTTGCAAAAATTATAAGCATCTTTAAACATGGAAAGCCAGTAAAAACCGCTTTGCAAGATTTTTGAAACTGTTTTCTTTGCTGAAAAATGACCACCACATGCACCCATATGACAAAATCTCAAAACAGAAGAAAACTCATCATCAGGAATGCATCTTCGAATCAATTGGTCCGAACAATATTTAAAAAGATATGGATCATCAAAATAAAAGTGTCGTACCTCAGAGAGAAACCGACGCTTATCTTGGGTGGACCATTTAGAAGGCATTCTCTCAGTCACCAGATAATTGACTATGTCAGCATACCAGGGAGCTCTATCAACCACAAAGAGCTGCTCATCCGGGAAACTATCATCAAGAGGAAGGCTGACATTTGAAGAAGGAGATGATGACAATCTAGAGAGGTGGTCAGCTACCACATTTTCAACTCCTTTCTTATCCTTAATGTTGATGTTGAACTCTTGAAGTGATAGAATCCAGCGAATCAAGCGTGGCTTTGCATCTTTCTTAGCCAACAAATACTTAAGAGCAGAGTGGTCAGTGAAAATAGTAACAGGAGAACCAAGAATATAAGTCCGAAATTTATCAAGTGCAAAAACCACTGCAAGTAATTCTTTTTCAGTAATGGTATAATTTTTCTAGGCATCATTCAAGGTCCTACTAGCATAATAAATCACAAATGGCCTATTATCCACCCGCTGCCCCAAAACAGCTTCTAAGGCATAGTCACTAGCATCTGTCATAATCTCAAAGGGATGGTCCCACTGCGGAGGTTGCACAATAGGTGCAGTGGTAAGCGATTTCTTAAGGGTATCAAAAGATTTTTGGCACTCATCAGTCCAAACAAATTCAATATCATTTTGTAAAAGAGTGCACAAAGGTTTTGCAATAGAACTAAACCCTTGAATAAACCGCCTATAAAAGCCAGCATGACCAAGAAAAGAACGAATATCCCTAACTGTCCTAGGAATAGGAAGTTCAGATATTAATTCAATCTTTGCCTTGTCAACCTTTATACCCTCAAAAGAAACAATATGCCCCAATACAATGCCCTGAGTGACCATAAATTGGCATTTCTCCCAATTAAGTAAAAGATTTTTTTCCTCACATCTCTGGAGAATACGTGCCAAATTATGCAAACAACTCTCAAAGGATTTTTCAAAAACAGAGAAATCATCCATGAATATTTCACAAATGTCATCAATCATATCAGAAAAAATACTCATCATGCATATCTGAAAAGTAGCTGGAGCATTACACAAACCAAAAGGCATTCTAGTAAAAGCAAAAGTGCCAAAAGGACAGGTGAAAGTGGTTTTCTCCTGATCCTCAGATGCTACAGCAATTTGATAATAACCAGAATAGCCATCCAAGAAACAATAATATGCATTACCAGCTACTCTTTCCAAAATTTGATCCAAGAATGGTAAAGGAAAATGATCCTTCCTACTGGCTGAGTTAAGTTTTCTATAGTCAATGCATATTCTCCAGCCAGTAACCATTCTAGTTGGAATCAACTCATTTTTATCATTTTTTATGACAGTCAAACCAGATTTCTTTGGTACCACTTGAGTTGGACTTACCCACTTACTGTCTGAGATGGGATAAATGATACCCACTGCGAGTAGCTTAAGCACCTCCTCTTTCACAACTTCCTTCATGGTAGGATTGAGCCTACGTTGAGCATCACGAACTGGTCTAGCATCGTCTTCAAGATGGATTCTGTGGGTACATACAGCGGCATCAATGCCTTTGATGTCAGCTATTGTCCAACCAATTACGCCTTGATGCTTCCTTAATACTTAAATCAACTGGGCTTCATCTTTCTGATTTAGCTTTGAGGAAATCTGTAATACCCTAGTCTTACTACGTGAGTCTTTACATCATTTTATTTTATTTCTTAAGTTAAATATGTTCATGTAAAGATTTTTATTATTTCATTTTAGAGGGGTGTGTTTTTGTTTTTATTTTTTTTTATTTTTTTTATGTGGGTTGTTAAAATAAATTAAGTACATGAATTTTAACACCTAATAGATGAAGAAATTCATTTTCAAACCCATCGGTCTACACCTAATAAATGAAGAAATTCATTTTCAAACCCATCGGTCTACACCTAATAGATGAAGAAATTCATCTTCAAACCCATCGGTCTACACCTAATAGATGAAGAAATTCATTTTCAAACCCATCGGTCTACACCTAATAAATGAAGAAATTCATTTTCAAACCCATCGGTCTACACCTAATAAATGAAGAAATTCATCTTCAAACCCATCGGTCTACACCTAATAGATGAAGAAATTCATCTTCAAACCCATCGGTCTACACCTAATAAATGAAGAAATTCATTTTCAAACCCATCGGTCTACACCTAATAGATGAAGAAATTCATCTTCAAACCCATCGGTCTACACCTAACAAATGAAGAACAAGTCTTCTTCATCTCTCTTCCATACTAGCCAACTCCACTTCTCTCTTTTCTTCTCCTCTTCAAGAAATCAATCCTCTCACTTTCTTCAAGCTTTGGACCTTCACTTGACCTCTTGAAAGAATCTAAGAGCTTAAGGTAAATTGTTTAAGATGATTTTATGTGATTTTCGAAGCTAACTAAATTATTTAGTTTATGTTTTGATGTTATGTTTTGTATATCTACATATATGTTCTGTTTTAAGGGATTAATTATATATATAGGGCTGTTTTGATGTTGTGTTTTATATATATATATATATAATTATGCTCTGTTTTAAGTGATTAAATGCATATATGAAGCTATTTTGATGTTATGTTAACTAAATTAATTATCTTCTTATGTTACTCTTGTAAGGATTTGTCGAGATGGTAGTTATTTGAAGTAACATTAAGGGTAGAAAGCGACGTTAGATTTATAATATTTTAGCCATCGTTAAAAAGGGGATCTAAAGGATGTTGGATGAGTTTTAACACACTTCTTATTTATTGGATTAGGATTTTCTGAAGTTAAAGGAATTTCAGCGGATCGAGGTAAGTAGCTATGACCATGCGCCCACGCCAAGTTCTCTTGTGGAAGAATATATCTCTATCTCTTTCCAAATGTTCTTCTAATTAAAGAATAAATGAGTTTATATTATGTACAAACCTTTCTTGGTAGCCCCTGTTAAGTATCCTATCGATTATAATTGATTGTATGTGTATATGGTAATGCATGCATGTAGATCCTAAGTCATGAAATTTTTTTTATACATGCTTCTTGAAATAACTAAGATTTTATTTATATGTAAGCATGACATAAAATGTTATTTTCCAAAATAAAAGCATATTCATCGGACTAAGGAAGATATGGAAAATGTTGATTTCAAAGAAAGAAAATGAATGAATTAATGTATGAAAGTATGTAATGGCCACATGAAAGGAAATGATATCAAAGAAATGGGCAGATTGCAATGCCGGGTAAGTAGTACTGGTAGTGCACCCAGTGCTGCTCCCTGACAGAAAGGGGTTCCTAACCTGTGGCCACGGGTGGAATCCAGGTCCAACAGGACCGCTAACCCCAACACACGGGGCGTAATAGTGTGTTGGCCACAAGAAAGTGAAAGATTAAATGAAGTATATGCATGAAGATATGATATATAAGTATGTATGAAAATAAGAAATAAAGATTTTTGCATGAAAGTATGAAGTAAGTATATGCATGATAGTAAGAAGTAAGTGTATGTATGATGTTATAAAGAAAGTATATGCATGGAAGTATTGTCAGAATTAGTATTGGTTTATGGATGCATGTTTTCAAAAGAAAGTACTATATGTTTTTTTTAAGTTAACAGCATGGTGTACTACTTACTGAGTATTAGACTCACTTTGTGTTTATGTTTTAAACGTCCAGGTACAGACGAATCTACTGAGGAGCTGAGTATTACTGAGGAGGGAGAGGCCGATGTTTAGTAGTCCCTGGGTAGTTTGGTTTCTTCTATGATGATATATGTTTCTTATGTTTAAATAATGGAAACCCTTCTGCTTTAAGTTAGTTTTCTTTTGTAATGACTAAAGGGACTGAGTCCCTTTTTGTTTAAAGTAGTTATCTTAAATAAATGGATGACGGACTCTGAGAGTCCTTTGTAAAGGAATGTAAAGGTATGTCTATTAGATGTTTATTTCAGTTAGAAATTAGAATTTATGCATGATGTGTTCGAATCGTCACGCATTATCTTTTAAAAAAATAATAATAATAATAATAACAATATGGGCATTCATTTAGAACTAAATTTACTGTTATAATAGGAAAAAAAAAAAGAACAAGTACGGGATCACGGTCTCGCTCTTGTTAGGGTGGAGTTGTGACAAAATCACCACCGGAAAAGTGCATTCTTCAGGACCAAGGAACACATACTTTAAATCTTGAGGAAGTGGTTTCAGTTCCAACTGGGGAACTTCTTCCTCTGAAGATTTAAGCATGTCTGGTGGTGGTAGAGCTTCAAACTGGTGTTTCCATCTTACTCCCGCAAATTGTACTTCAAGTGGTAAAGATGAATCTGCAAAACAATCAAAAAAATCAAAGTCATCTTCATTGATATGATCAATTTTCTCATCAAGTAAAAATTCAGGTGTCTAAAAAATATAATCATAATCAGAGAATGGAGAAGTTGAGCAAATAAAATCTGTTGGTGTCAAACTCTCCACATCATTCAGATCGCTTGTGTCATCAAAATGTGTTGGCATCTTGCAAGCGTTGAAAACGTTCAACTTAAGTGCCATGTTCCCAAAGGTAAGCTTCAAAACTCCACTTCTGTAATTGATCAATGCATTTGATGTAACTAGAAATGGTCTTCCTAGGATGACAGGAGCTTGATAAATACTAGAGACCGGCTGCTGCATGTCAAGAACCACAAAATCCACTGGGTAGTAGAATTTGTCCACCTGGACCAACATGTCCTCTACAATACCCCTCGGTACCTTAACTGATCTGTCAGCCAGCTGTAGCATGATGGAGGTCTTTTTCAACTCACCTAATCCCAACTGCTCATATACTGAGAACGGCAGCAAGTTCACGCTACTCCCCAAATCAAGTAAAGCTCTCCCAATGCGTGATTCACCAATCATAATGGAAATGTTGGGAGAGCCAGGATCTCCAAACTTCTGAGGAGTCTCACTCAATATCAATGCACTAACTTGCTCCGTTAGGAAAGCTTTCTTCTTCACATTCAGCTTCCTCTTCACTGTGCACAAGTCCTTCAAAAATTTTGCATATGAAGGCACTTGTTGTATGGCATCCAAGAGTGGAATATTGATCTTCACTTACTTGAAAATCTCTTGGATCTCCGTGTGATACTTGTTCTTTTGGCCAGCTGCCAATCTCTGAGGATAGGGAACCACAGGTTGGTATCCCTTACTAGTCTCAACATCTGCACTTACAGGCTTCTTCAGCTCTGGTCTCACTACCTCTGGTTCTTTCTCAACTTCATCAGTCTCTGTTACATCTTCAGGTGTAGGACCAACTACCTGTGTGTCTATAGGCATCTCTGGTTGGGGAACTTCCTTCCCACTTCTCAAAGTAAGAACTGCCTTTGCTGTCTCAATAACATCTCCTGAGACATTATGCACTTGCTGTTGTTGCTGCCTATACACTTGAGGATTAGGCTGAGGCTGTGCTGGAAATTTCCCTTTCTCTAGGGTGCTCAAGGTTGTGCTCATCTTATTAATAGTGTCTCGCAACTCATTTATGGCCTGAGTGTTCTGATTATTTGTGGTGGTCTGAATCTGCATGAATTGCTGAAGTGTATTGGCCATCTGAGCCATACTATCATCTAGAGTCTTCTTTGCAGATGATGAAGGCTGAAAACTCTGTGCAGCTACATGAGGCTGAAATCCAGGAGGAGCTACATAAGGATAGCTCTGAGGATTCTGATATGGTGGATACTGGTGCTGAGGAGCACCCTGATTAAATGGTTGCTGATGAGGTGGTGGGGACCGACCAGGCTGATCATTTCTCCATGAGAAATTTGGGTGATTCCTCCACCCCGGATTATATGTGTTGGAGAAAGGCTGATTCTGTGCTCTATTAACCCAGTTAGCTGATTGCATCTGCTCAGACCCACCTTCTTGAAATACTGGCATAATCGGGCAGTCTTGGGTCTTATGGGTTGAATCAGCACATATAGAACATGCCTCTACTACTTTCACAACCTTCACTTTTTCCATTTCCATGACCTCTAGTCTTCTAGTCAATGCAGCTATTCGGGCCTGAACATCGGTGTCCTCTTTAAGCTCATATCTACCCCCTCCAGAAATAGCCCTCAGTGGCTGTGCTGCTAATGGAACTCGATCAGTACAAGTGTTCCACTGTTGTGCGCTCTCAGCAAGGTAGTCAAAAAATGATAGTGCTTCATCAGGTTCTTTGCTGAAGAACTCCCCATTGCACATTGTCTGAACAAACTGCTTGCATTCTGAAGTAAGACCAGTGTAAAAATAGCTCACCAACCTCCAAGATTCAAAACCATGATGTGGACAGATGTTCATCAAATCCTTAAATTTTTCCCAACTGGCCTGAAAGGTCTCATCAGGTCTCTGACTGAACTGACTAATTTGCTCTTGCAAAAACTGAGTTCTCTGAAAAGAAAATTTTTTTTGTAAGAATTCACACTGCATATCAGACCAACTAGAAATAGAATTAGGCCTCAAAGAATTAAACCAAATCTTCGCTTTATCCTTTAAAGAGAAAGGAAACAAACGAAGTCTAATGAATTCATCAGTAACAGCCCTAGTGATAAAAGTGGTGCAAGCCAACTCAAAGTCTGTCAAATACTGGTAAGGGCTCTCAGAATCCATCCCGTAGAACTGAGGTATCACTGACATCATGCCATGCTTAATAGAGAAATTAGATGCATTTTCAGGTAAAACTATGCATGATGGTGTAATGGTGCGAGTGGGTTGCAAATAATCCTTGAGAGTGCGTGGTGCAGGTGCAGCCATGTTTTCTGGTTCACTTTCAATTTCCTCACCTGACTCACTAATAGAAAAGATAGAAGAGCTATCTATCTCCAAACTGTGTATACTACTCTCAACACTCGATGTGACTCTATGCAACCTATTTGAACTGTCCCTCACCCATGACATGAAACATTAGTTTAAAGAGCATAATAAAAATAACGAGTTTAAATTTAAGTTAAAATACTTTCCTCGGCAACGGCGCCAAAAACTTGACTCACTCAAAAATGAGTAGCACTAAAGCTATCCCAAGTGCAGGAGGATGTCGTGTAATAATTAGGAATAAATTCCTAGATCGTCTCCTCAGGGAAAGTTACTTAGAAATCAAACTCGTTGAAAAATGTGAAAAACTTCACAAAGAGAAAATAAAATGATGGTATGTGCAATGGATGGGAGAGGACACTAGTCTTGGACTAGATTCATATTTTTGGATTTTGATTGTCGGATCGGAATGTAAAGGACTAATAGATTAAACTTAGAAATTGATAAAATTAAATTAAGAATTAAACTAAATTAGGAAGTAATTGACAAAACATGCACTGAAATTGAAAAGCCCCAAAATCAATGTTCTAGGATTCATCATTATGTTCAAATCACAAATTCTCAAATTAACCACCGTAATTGTAATCACTACTAAAATGAAAGTTTAACAAAACGATAAAAATAAATAACATGAATTGAATGAATAACAAATAAATTTCTCAAACGTCTAAATCAAAATTCTCTAAAATAATTCAGAAACTCAAAACTGAAATGAAATAGCTAGTAGGGAATTGAAAAGATCAAGCCAGTTGAATGGAGATGAAGATTCAAAGTGGTGGAGGAGGCCGAGCTGCAGTGGCAATTGGACCCCTCAAGGAGTTCTTCAATCTGCTGCAGTGTGAGTAATGATCCAGTGGAAATTGTTTAGCTGCGTGAATGATCGATTGAATGAATCTTCCTCTTCGAATCTGAACGAAAATCAAAGGAAAAATGAATTCTAAGTGTTTCTCTACTCAAAAACTGAGTTTTCCAGCCCAAGAGTGTTGACTCTAGAGTGAAAAATTACTTTTATATGGTCTCACGGCAGAAAACTTAAAATCTGTGAAAATACGATGTTCGCTCGAGCGGGGTGTCGAGCGCGCGTCGAGCATTCGACTCTGCCTGATTTCGCTCGAGCGGCCAATGTCTCCGCTCGAGCGATCTTTGTTTTTCAGGAACTCGCTCGAGCAGCCTGTCGAGCGAACATTGAGCGTTCGACTCTGCCTGAATTCGCTCGAGCGGCCAAATGCCTCCGCTCGAGCGATCTCTTTTCCCGCATTTCTCTCGAGCCCACTGTCGAGCGGAAGTCGAGCGTTTGAATCTGCCTGGCTTCGCTCGAGCGGCGGCTTCTGGCCGCTCGAGCGAAATGTACCATACCCATATTAATTGGCAGTTGATAAGATTAGAGCAGAA
The DNA here is from genome assembly GCF_018687715.1 of Carya illinoinensis. Lineage (NCBI taxonomy): Eukaryota > Viridiplantae > Streptophyta > Magnoliopsida > Fagales > Juglandaceae > Carya > Carya illinoinensis. The sequence continues at coordinate 13,244,542 of NC_056762.1, read as the reverse complement.
ATTCATGCTTTTAATCAATTAAAATCACAATTTTGATTTATTCATTTTTCCATATAAAACCAATGATAAAGTAATGAAAGAATTAATATATATTGGTTCCAAAAGCATTAAAAATGCAATAATTCAACTCAATCAGTACTTCGCCAACCTTCTTAGCCAAGATCCTCAACTCCATCCCACTTACGGTGGGCAAAGTGGGAACTCTCCTATGACCATCGATGACTTTCCACCCTTACCCCCTAACGAGCCTATCGGCGTTAGAAAATCAGTGAGGGGTGCAAACTTCACCCTCGAAGAAGACAAGTTGCTTGTCTCCACATGACTAAATTGTAGCCTTGATGCCGTTCAGGAAACAAATCAGAAACACTCCCAACTTTGGGAAAAAATCTTTGAGTACTTTCAGCAATATAAAGAAATCACAAATGAGCGGACAATAAAGTCTTTATACATCAGTGGTCGGTTATTCAAAAAGCCACAAATAAATTTTGTGCGAAACTAGCTCAAGTTGAAGGGTTAAATCAAAGTGGCATAACTGAGCAAGATAAGGTAAAAATACCATACGCTTACTTATTTTACAAGTAATTTATTTTTTCATTTTCAGTGGTTTAACATATATTTTATTTGTTTAAATACAAGTTTGAGAAGGCGAAGATTATGTACCAATCGTTAGAAAAATGCAGTTTCCAATTTGAGCATTGTTGGCACCTATTGAAGGACCAACTTAAGTGAATTTGGCGCGCCACAAAGGATGCTGCGCCGCAAAGGAAGACGATGTCCCCGTCCCTGACCTCGACCTCAACTCGATGTTTCGCCGCTACAGACGATTCAGTTTTTGATCTCGAGACGGAGAATGTGATAGAAAATGAAGTTATCGAATTGGACCGACCAATGGGCAGGAAAGCTGGAAAAGGGAAACGAAAGGCCCAAGGCAAGCAAGCAGAGGAAAATTTTCAACTTAGAAAGATGAAGTATACTTTTTTAGAAGAGTCAAGTGCTCAGGAGAAAGAGTTTTATCGCCTTAAGGCGGAAAAGATGGAGTATGACAAGGAGAAAGAGGAAAAAAAATTACATCTTGAAGATGAAAGACTGAGGTTGGAGGGAAATAAGATGAGAATTGAAGCTGAAAAAGAGCAAAGTAAGAGGACGAAAGACTGAGGTTGGAGGCTGAGAAAGTGGAGCTTGCAAATAAGGAATCAGATCAGCGCATTATGATGATCGATGTGAGTGTCATGCCAGAAATGCAGCGGCTATATTTCTAGCAACTCCAGAGGAAAATCATGATAAGACGCAGTAATGCCCGAGATTTGGATTGATTGTAATGTAATTTTTTTATTGTACTTTTGATGATATTTTCCTGTTATATTTTTGTGCAAGTAAATTGGATTTTATAATTTCAAAAACAATTATAAATTACCTCAAATTTAACCCACTATTATATCAAAGAAATACGAGGCCACTGTTACTGTTAAAAAAATGAGTGAAAATTTTATATTTAATACGTGACTAGGTTCAAGACCATTAAAAAAACGGATAAAGAATACTAAATAATAAAATATGGCCATCACGTTAGAAAATGCACTAGTTAAATAAAAAAATTACTATTTTTATAATACAAATTTCGGTTAAAAAAATGTTGTATTTGATAGTCAAAACCGTAAAAAAATTTAATAGAAATTGATATTTGAAAAAAAAAAGATAATAAGACAAAAGAGTTAGTAGTTAAGATTGTAAATGGAAGAGAGAGAAAAAAGTAATAAAAAAAGAATAGAGAAATATTATTTAATAGAATAAAGATAGTGATGGGGAATGAGATGTGAGAGGTTTTTAGAAGATGAATAAAATTTAGAGAAAATTTTATAAAAATGTGATTTTAAGTTAAATTATAAGGATGAGAATGGAAAATGAGATGTGGATGCTCTAATATTAGCTAGCAAGATTTTAGTGAAGTAGCAATAGATTTAGTGGCAGCACACGGGGACTACGTACGTATCAAACATATGGAAAATTTCAGGTACCACATTTCTATCCCACCTCCACTCCACTATAATGAGTAGACATTGTCTATTGATATTTGAATTTTTATAAAAATAAAATAAAATAGATCCAAGAATGATAAAATGTCCGCATTTTATATATTGGGATGAGGTAATGTGATTTGTAAGCCCCGCAACCTGGCCCGTCCAATAACCTATTTTTTTTTGCCCGAACCAACCAAATTCGACGCTAGTACAACATATAATTGACCCGACCTGGAACATTCGGGTTGGGTAGAAGTTCAGTTTCTTTATTTATTATAACTGCATCCGAATTCTATTATCTTTCAATTCCCAAACTAGAGAGAGAGAGAGAGAGAGAGAGAGAGAGAGAGAGAGAGAGAGAGAGAGAGAGAGAGAGAGAGAGAGAGAGAGAGAGAGAGAGAGAGAGAGAGAGAGAGAGAGAGAGAGAGAGAGAGAGAGAGAGAGAGAGAGAGAGAGAGAGAGTAATTGCCTAGAACCCCAGCATACAGCATACCCATCAACCCCTTCATTGTCAGTGAATAATAAGAACTGAAATTGAAATGCAAATACTGATCTTTCGGTCTGGAATCAGGGCTGTAGGAATCATGCATGAGCATGAATTTTTTAAAATCGTGCCTAACGCAAGTGCTGAGTCCATCAACCACTTGGCCTTGTGTTTGCATGACTTGGTTGACCTCGAAGGTCAAATTGGAGCATTTCACCAAAGCATCCATGCTCATGGTGGCCAAGGGGGTGGCAGCAATAGCTTTCGCAGTGGATTGAATGTTGGTTGCAGCAATGTAATGGGGAGGATTCTTTGGGCTTGGGTGGTGAGCTAGTGGCTTCGTTGACAATGGACTCCAAGGCACCACTAGCGTATGGCTTTTCTCCAATGTTTTGAATACTGTACCGGATGTCGTACTAGTCAAGCCATTGGAACAAAATATTTCAGTACCGGTACCGTTTTGTGTACCGTTTTGAGATAGTCGATATATAAATAAATTATATATATAAATTATATTTCAAAATAATATTCTATATATGAATAAATTATACATGAATACATATGTATATATAAATTATAAATAGTCTGGTATGAATTGGGGGTCAAAAAAATGAAATTATAGTTTAAAAAATGAAAAAAAAAACATAAAGTCTGAAATATCGGCAGGTACAGGTCGAAATACAAGTCGGTACGGCCGATATTTTAATCGGTACGAAACATGTACCATACTTGTACCGGCCTAGTAACCGGTATGGAATGTACCGGCCGGTATGGTACGGTACCAAAAACACTACTTTTCCCAGGTGTACTCGGAATTGGAAGTGGGATTTGCGGTAGTGTTGGCGATTGTAGGGGTTATGCATTTGTGGGTAGTGAGATGGGTCTCTTTAGAGTATGTATGTGTCTTTTTTTGAGGTGATGCACATTCCTCAACAAATAGAGAGAGAGAGAGACTATTTTTTTTGATAGAAATATGCTTCACTGCATTCATTCATTAAACGAAGTTACAACTGTGACTTATAAGTCAAGAGAACCAGACTATAAGATCTACTAACGCAACTGCTCAGGAGCTTCCCCGCACATAAAGTGACGGACATTGTCTTAAAACTTCTAGAACTCTCAAAAGAGAGAGTAAACGCTCTGTATGATCAGAGACTGGATTGCTCCTCCAACCTCCAGGGAGGCAGAATGTGGAGACAAATACTATGAACAAACTAGTTCAATAGCATATACCTATCCTAAAACTAACTAACAACCAGATAACCCAAAAAAACCAACAAAACAAAAACAAAAACAATAAACAACCACGAGCACGGCATGGGCTCCGGCGGCACACCCTCCACAGGCAATCGGCATCACGAGCCCAACGGCACGAGCACCCAGCTTGCGTACGGACCACAGAAACCTCCTCAACAAAGGCCGGCCGTACGACCACTGGCCGTAGCATCGACCGCCGCTCTAAGCTCTTTGCCTCAGATTGAGGCCGCTCAACAGCACCTCACCTCACTGTGGACTCCACCTGAAAATGACAGAACAACAAAAACCCAAAAAACACGGCAGCAGAGCCGTGCAAACCACCAACAACTACACAAAAAGAACCGGGCAGGACACCAAAACCAGACTCCATAAACAGGCCACACCACCGGCTACACAAACAACATCAGCAAAGACCGTGCAACAACAGGAAGCCGAACGCTAAAAACAGGAAAAAACAGAAAGCAAAAAAAACTACCGGCGATTAGAAGCCGTGCCAAACTCAAAAAGAAAATCTGGGAGGAAAACCGCCGCTCGGAAGCTGAAGACCGAAGCCTGAGGATCCAAACAAGACCGAGATCATCTTCTGCAGGTAACCCCTGGTGGCGCGTGAGATACACACGCCGCAGTGAGCCAAGGATTCGTCCCGCGCGTGACTGCTACGCCCCGCTCCGTGTGGCACTTCGATCGGTGTGTTTGTAGATCGGCAAATAAGCAACATCCCGGAGGGACGCGTATTGACGTTCGGCGGCTGGACGGCCTGAGGCGGAAATCCTCCCTTATTGGCCTGAAAAACGAAAAAAAATAAAAAAAGGTAACGGACCGCTAAAAACGATAAAGAGGGAGAGAGGGGAGCAGGAGATGAAACTCCCACCCCCCTCCCCCGGTCGAGCAGATCTGGGTTGGGGGAGGTTAAAGAGTTAACGGAGACGGAGGGAGCGAGAGAGAGAGCGTTTCGGGAAGACTCTATATTTTTTCTCTTCGAGAGAGAGAGAGACTAGTTTCTAAAGAAGGGAGTTAGACAATCGGGAGATGGAAGCGGGCTATAGTTTCTCCCGCTAAATAGCTCATACAACCCAATTCTAATTTTAATCCGACTTTATTGGGTGGGTCGGATTCTACACTTTTTTTGTATACATCTATGATTTGTAGCATTGCTCCAAATATATATATATATATATATGGAGATGCTATTCTCCTTGATAAAGAAACAAAACAAAAGACCTACAATTTCAATATAACATTCCATACAAATAGATCGCAAATCAGTACTTTATAGAAAAATGCTTTAATCTTAAATGAAATGCTTTGGATCCTGAATGCGGAATTTAAATTGAAGTATTTTTTTAGTAATGTTAAGAATTTAAAAAAAATATATTCAAAAATATAAAAAAATAAATGAAAAAGAAAAAATTTACCTTCTCCTTCATTGGATAGTCGGGCTGCACCTCTTGCAGCAGTACCCGTACTTTCTATGATAGTACTCATTTATGGGTTGGAAATGCTCAAAAAATGTAAATAATTCCTTGATGACAAGTGCAAGTTGGTACTATATGTTGTACCATAAAGCTAATTAAGGTTTGATTAGACAGGTTTTAATTTGTTCCTTCTTTTTATAATTTAAAAAAAAAAAGAATGAGGACTAGGATGCAGCACGAGCTGGGTCGAGCATATTTATTTTTATTTTTATATTTTTTCATTCATTTTTACCTCTCTCGAGTCTCGATGGGGTTTAATATTTCTGAAAATGAATTATTTATAAGACATTCACTTGTTTCTCATATCCCCTAAATATTCCAAGACATTTCTCTAAAATTGAGATGTGTCGTACGTCTCTCAATGCTTCGATCTTTGCAATTTTTTTTTTTTTTTTTTTTTTTTTTTTTTTTTTTTTTTTTTTTTTTTTATGCTTTGACCTTCATAGATATCTCTCCTTCCTTAATTACTTTTATAGCTCACCTGCCTAAAGAAAATGAAGATGCATGTTTTTCTTTTCTACCTATTTCTTCTATTTTCTTTCATAAGAATAAAAAAAAAAAAAAAATTACAATATGGATTGAATTCAGGGAAAAAATGGGAATATTTGCACTCATTCCCTTTTAGGGTTCTCTGGATCTTATCCAGTTATGAATACTCCCATTTTAAATATGGCTTAAGCAAATCTCATAAATTATCAGATCCTTTGACATTATCATATTTTAATATATTAATTTAATCAGTTTAGAAAGAAGGAACGTATCATGTGAAATCAGAAGCACATTAAAATAAAACTGTAACAGCATCAAATAGGGTGAGGAAGTTGATTATAATGTTGAATTCTTGACAAGGAAAGGAATGCCTTGAATTCTTGGCCACAGATATTTATTTGATCTCAAAACTAATCATGAGTTCATATTTTCAAATCAAATGAACAACTATATGGTCAAATCCGGACATCAATCTAAGTATATTAACCACAAAAATTGTATCTAAAATTGTCAAGAATACGATAGATTGATGACATATAGTCTGATTCTCTGGATGGAAAACTTGAATTCCAACCTCCGATTCCCCTTTATCCCAAAAAGAAAAAAAAAAAAAAATCCAAAAATTCGGTACATCAATCAAAATATTGGCAAAAGATGATAAAATTAAAAATGAACAACAACACCACTCTAAATCAATTGGGTAGCCAACATGCAAGAGGCTGCAATTTCAAAGTTCATTTATTTATTTTGCTTTCTTTATTTCTTTCAAGAGAAAACCAACGTACATTAAACTCATAAGAGAAGGTAGGTGGGCAACTTATAAGACTATGAGGAAATTAAATACTCATTTACTGTCTGTTAGGTATATTAATGAATTGAGATAGTAAATGGCCATAATTAGGTTCATGCAGCCCCTATTAAAACGCGCATCAGTTTGACAAAGTGTAGGTGAATGCTCTTTTCAAACATTTATATGACGCAACCATAATTTCGTACATCACTATCCTCTTTTATAATCTCAAGAAAAGGAAAAGGAGCAAATAGAGATGTATCCTAACTCCTAGTACTTGGCCTCCTACCCCATATATGAATTTTTAGGCTACTTAAATTAAGGTAGGGGGGATGGTACGAAGCGAACCTTCAAGCTCTCTCATATAAAGGTCACCATATGAGATAAATGGCTTTTACTCGTTTGGCCAAGTTTCTATATTTGTAGTAATTTCTGTACGGATTTGTTCAGTTTGGGATAAAAAAAGAAAAAAGAAGTAACAATCTGAGTTGGTCGGTACGCAGTATTCCTAGAGAAAAATTACTGTTTGCAGTACAATTTCTCGGTTTTACAACCCAGTCGATTAATAGAAAGCTTATTTCTAACCAATTTGGGTTGGTCACTGATATTGTAATTCTGTACACCGTAAGCATATCTCTTTACCCTTATCCTTAGGATAACATAATGTAAATTATTAAAATGTCTAATTATTTTTATTTTTTTAAAATAATTACGTATTACTTGCACATTTTACGATTTTACGTGAAATTATACCCTTTAACTAAATGTGAAAAATGAGTCTCAAATGTTAAAAAAATTTTGTGGGAGCCGAAGGAGATGGCTTCTTATCAACCTCCACATGATATCAGTGCCCAAACATGAAATGGATACATTAGTTGAAACAGGTTTAAGGTTGCAGTAAACAAAAAATGGTGGAAAATGAATGCATTCTAAAGTCATTAGTATGAGAAACTTCAGAAATGCCTGGCAATTGTATCTGTTAGAAGAAAGCGCATTAACACCAGCACAGTAGCCCCATCCGAACAGAATTGTATATATTTGGTGTATCAATAAATGGGTTTGTAAGGAAATTTTTTTCAAAGTAATTTTTGCAACCTAGCTTATAAACATTAGTTGAATATATTAAAAAGGAAAGAGAATTACACTACCAATATCATTGAACATTTTTCAGGTCTTTCCCTATACTTCCAAAGAAGCAAACAGATCTTCCAGAACGGAAGTACTCATCGATTGCCATCATAACTCCATGAGCACCAAATCCAGATATAGTTGTAGTTTAATCAAAACACAAACTGCATACACATTATAGAAATTTCTGTCTACAAGCAGAGAATGAAAAAATTAAAATATGAAGTATGAAAAGATAAGGAAAACAAACATTCAGAAGGGATAACATTTCTATCAACTATACTGACAAAACCACCATCCTTTCATCATGTACAATGTTCTTTTACTGAAAAATCTATTTCTTAAACCCTAATCTAGTCTATCATCTAAAAAATTAGAAATATTAATATAAACCATAAGTAACATTCTTTAATATCTCAAATGGATATGTTGAGATCAATCCTAGGTTTTTTCATCATCGGCAACGGAACTGTAGAACTGCACCGAGGACATTTCGGGTTACTTTTCGTTATTAATACATACGATAAGCAACCGGGGCACCCTGCTGCAATCGGCGAGGATGACAATTGATCTTCATGATCTTCTTCCTGTGTTTGTCTGATAGAAGAGGATGATGAAGAGTATGAAGGTGACAAGGATGATTTCCAAAGTGATCCTCTCTTCTTGATCGGCTCTTTCTCTGCCCTCTCGAGTGCTGATTTCACCTTATCAAGAGTGCATACACTTTGATATGTATTCGATGAAGAGGAGGGTGATACTAACTTCAAATCCAAGCAAGTTTCTTCAAATAGATTCAATGTGATTTTTGATGGAGATGGCGGGAAATTTAAATCTTGGAGCTTAGGAACAGTTGTGTCGGTTTGGTGTTTGTGTTCTGCTATTGAGGGTGAACTTGGCGTCAATGGAGTGTTACATCTTTGTAGGTAGACTTTCCCTGACTGCAAACATTAAAAGTTCATAAAAAGCACACAAAATTAGTATTAGCTTAACATATTTTGCCGATCGTATAAATGGAAAGATGGTAATGAATGATTATTCCAGGAAAAGAACAGAATTTATTAGGGTGATGAGAGGGAAGAGAGAGAGAGATTCAAGGCAGAGAAGAAGGCATTAAAAGCAGCAGATAGAGGAAGTAGAGCGCGATCAGAAGGGAAGAGGCAGAGCATTGAAGAAAAACATTGAATTGATAGAAAATGAATATCCTCACGCCCTTAATTACTGTAAGACGAGAAAGCTTTAATTTCGTCTAAATTAAGCAAAAAGGTTTGAAATCAAGCAAATTACTGGATGGGTCGAGCATACAAATGGGTTAGAATTTATGGGTTCTGTTTCGCTGCAGAATGGCAAAATATCTTGCACATATTTGAGCAAAAGCATCATTACTTTTGGGTCTGTACCAAAAACTAAAACCTCAACATCAATTCATGAACCGAACGAGTTGTGTTCCCTTTCTGATAAAGAATGGAAACAAATGGACCAGAAATTTTAAAAATTAAAAAAAAAAGAATTAAAACAATGAAAAATATCGAATTTTCTTCTCCTGATTTCCTTCCAATTTCTACGTAACCAAACAGAGAAAAAAGACGAAACAGAAAACTTCAAAGCAATCAATTACATAAAATAGTCAATATCTCTACCATACAAGAACAAATAAAAAAACCCAGAAGAATCCTGTCAACAAAATCAGAGAAGAAGCTTCAAAGCAAGCCATGCGACAAAAGCAAAAATCCGCAGTAAGCAGAGCGATCTTATCATAGAACAATGGCGAATTTCACGAGAAACGACCCAGAAGAGAAAATAGACGAACCTTCAAGTCTAGGCGCTTTTCCCAACCATTAGGGACCTGCAAGTCGAGGTCCAATTCCTGCGACTCGACAAGCTTAGAGGAGGAGGAGGTGGATGAGGAGGACCCACCAAGAAGGTCACGAGTAATCGGAGCCATAGATTTCTCACCGCTCGAATCATTACCGACCGTCCGATGCTGATCCTCCTTGTTGTAGCCATTCAAGACCCGAACCAGAGAGCTCACCTCAGCAGCCATTTCTGAAGCTTCGCCAAGCTTTTGCTTTGCTTCAAGAGGAACACAGAGAGAGGGGCCGATGGCTTTCATTGGAATAAATATAGCTCTCTTTCTCCCTATATATATTATATGAGGCCGTTATGAAATAAATAGAAAAAACATTTTTATTGATTTTTATCTTTCTATAATATTCAATTAGAAAGTATAATTAGTTTAATTGATTAATAATAAAAGAATTAATTGTTTCATTTATTGTTGGTGAGTATTGACGGAGGGGGTGGGAGGAGAATTCAAGAAAAGAGTTTTAAATGCTGTGAAAATTACAACGAGTGGACAACTCTGCCTCTTTAATTACAAATTGACGTCTTATTTCCATTTGTGTGGCGTTTCCTTGTCTCCCTTCATTTTATGAGATCGGAAAGTTGAGTCATTATTTTTATGTTGTTTTCTTCTTTGTATTCTTCTTTCATGTATTTTTGACTTTGAGATATTTTTAGAGTTTTTTTTTTTTTTATCAGATTTTAAAATTTAAAACGGAAGAAAAATAGATACTTAAAAGTAGATTCATTTATTGAGGAAAAAGAAAAGGAAAAAAAGAAAAAAAATTCATTTATTGAGAATTTAATATTATTTGAAGAATTTATTCAAATCATTATAAATATTATGAGATTCACTTCATATATTCATCTTTCTCACACTCTTAAGTCTTGAGAGAGGTTTGGATAGTAAGTTGAGATGAAATGAGTTAAGATAAAAATTAAGAGTTGAATAAAATATATTAAGAATATCATTTTTTAATATTATTATTGTTTTACGATTTAAAAAATTAAATTATTTATTATATTTTATATGAGAATTTGAAAAAATTGTAATGATGAGATAAAATGTCTTTTGTTCTAAAAGAAACTCTTGAAGTTCCAAATCTAACGTACTAACATAAAAATATTCTTAAAATTTGAGAATATCTTGAATACATGTAGGGATGTCTTCTATTCCTATAATATCTTTTTGTAGAGATAAAGTTTCCCGTGCAAGAATGTGAGTAGCTTGAGTGGTTTCTTTTCTTGTATGCATAACTGACCATGAGGCATAAGAATTGAGCAATGTCTTTGAATCCTCTATTAACCAACCAACTTGGCTCTAGTATAAGTTCTCTTTTGAAAAATTCTTCAATGCCTAAAGAGCATTACTTTCCAATATGAGTGATTGAATACTCATCTCTTTGCAAAATTTGGCTACAAACATTACAACATAAGATTCTGCAATGCTTGAGCTAACATTTAAATTCCTAGTAGCTCTAAGAGATCCTATCATATGGCCTTTTCCACCTTAAATGGTAACACTTATGCCAATTTCCCCCCTCTCCTTATCAATGGAAGCATCCCAGTTGGCTTTGTAAGACTGCTTAGGAGATTTGTTCCACTTTTGATGAATCTGTCCAGAATTATTCTTTTGAAGTCTGTTGTGCATTGGAGCATTTTATAAGCCTGCCATTCCTCTCTTGTTTTGTTGATAATAGAGTTAGGTGTCGGAATTCTTTGTCATGAATAAATACATTTCTCCTGTTCCAAGTCATCCTTTCTACTATATTGCATATTCCTCTAGTTCCTCTTGTTTTGAAGTTCATTACATGGTCTGCTCCATATGTCTAAGAAAGAGTTATAGCGAAAGGACATTTTTTGAATTTTCTTGTTTCCTTGGCACCAAACATCTCTTGAAGCATTACAACTCCATAGGACATGACTCACTAATTTTGAGGCAAATAGGGCACAAATCATTCTCCATAATTTTCTTTTTAGATAGTTTGGAAAGGGTGGGTAGTGATCTTGGCATGCTTTCTAGAGGAACATCTTGACTGCATTTGGGACACACAACTTCCAAATTGACTTCCAAAGACCTTCCTTTATGTTATTATTAAAGGAAATCCCATTACTTTTGTTGGCAATCTCCCTATGTAGATCATAGGAAATTCTAATTGAGAAATTGTCATCCTTTGTGTAGTGCCAAATTAGACTATCCTCTCTTACTCCAATGCAAAGTTGTATACTTTAGATCGACTTAGCATCTTGGTTCGAGAATGGGGAATTCAATATGTTCACTCTCAATGCCTTCATATAAGTCTTAAAAAGATAAGATAACATAGCATTCTCATTAGATCTCGAGATTGGTGTTTGAACCATAAGAGAATGGGGTCTTGGAATCCATTTGTCTTTCCACATTCGAACATTCCTTCCATCACCTATCTTCCATATCAGACATTCCTTCAATAATTACTGCCTTGCAATAACACTCCTCCATACATATGAAAGTCTGTTTCTCAAGGTAGCCTCAAACAAATCTCTTTGAGGGTAGTACTTTTGCTTAAAAGCTTTTGCAGGTAAGGATTTAGGGTTCTTAAGCATTCTCCAGCTTTGCTTGGCCAACATGGCAAGTTTGAAACTTTTGAAATCTCTAAAACCCAGTCCTCCTATCTCCTTTGCTAAGCCCATATGTTCCCATTTTATCCATTGGATTCTATGTGTTTATCATTTTGTCTCCACCAAAACTTCCTCAGCATTTTGTTAAGTTTTTGAATAATAGAGGAAGGTAAGAGAAAAATGCCCATGGTGTAGGTTGAAATTTCTTGGAGGACTATTTCAAAAGGATCTCTTTACTTGTTGTTGATAGGAACTTTGTTTTCCAGTTGAAAATTTGAGCCCATTTTCTATCAAGGAGAGAATGGAAAATAGAAAATTTTGAGCTTCTCACTATAGTTGGTAGTCCCAAGCATTTCTCATAAGTGCTAGTTGATCTCACCCCTGCTATTTGCACTATTGTACTTTGTATATCTGGAGGACTAATCCTGTTGAAAAAAGTTGAAGTCTTGTCTTTGTTTAACATATGCCCAAAGGCGTTTTCATAGAGTTCCAGCATATATAACAATCTAGTCAATTCCAAAGAGTTTGTTTTACAAAATAAAAGGCTGTTATTAGCAAAGAAGATGTGATTGATGCTTATTGGATTTTTTTCAAATGGGCACACCCAAACTTCTAGACTCAACTTTGGTGCTTAAAAAGGGGGGTCATGGGGGTTTTCTTTAACCTCCATGCCCATTTCACTATGAGTCTTTGGACTTGATTTTGGTGGTTTAATGAGGATTGTGGGGGTTTTTTGACCTCCATGCCAATTCCACTGCGAGTCTTAGGGGTGAAAACCGACCCCTTCGGTGCGGTTTTTGGGCAGAACCGCCGCCGACCGATGAGAGGAAAAACGGTGGACGGACCGACCGTAACCGGTCGACGGGGAGGAGAACAACCGGCCGTATCGACTACGGCGGTTCTCTGGCGGTTTACGGTCGGTTCTCGGTTTCCCTCCCGCGGCGTCGTTCGTCTGAGAGAGTAGAGAGAGAGAGAGCTGCAGAGGAGAGAGAGAGGGTTATAAACGCAGAAACAGAAAGGAGAAAGGAATAAGACGATGGGACCGATGGGTTATATCTAAACGGCGCCGTTTGGTTTAATACCAGACGGCGCCGTTCTAATTTTTTTTACTCACCTTATAAACAAAACGACGCCGTTTGGTTTAATAACAAACGGCGTCGTTTAATCTGTGTGTAAAACACAGACCTAAAAGTAAAACGACGCCGTTCTACTTAAACTTAAGTGGAACGGCGTCGTTTTATATTGATAAAATTAAAAAAAAAAAGAGGAATATTACATCGGCCGGTTCAGCGGTTTGAGCCGGCCTCAAACCGCGACCGAACTGACGATAGGCGGTTTTGCTAAAACGTTGCCGACTGCCGACCGGTTCCTTGACGGTTTCGGCCGGTTCCGGCCTCCGGCGGCCGGTCTGAGTCGGTCACGGCCGGTGTTCCAGTTTCTTGTACACCCCTAGCGAGTCTATGGACTCGAATTTGCTAGTTTAAGGGACGTTGTTCACCATGAGTTTAGGGACTCGATTTTGGTGTTTGAGGGGATGCTCAACCGCAATGTTGTGGCAAGAGACTAAGTTTGACCACCCTGAGAGGATTTCAACAAAAACCACATAGCTTAGTGTAATACAAATCATTCCACTAAAGTGTGGTGATGGTGAAGGCTGATGACACACGGGTGATTGTCAGGGGCAGCCATTCTTTGGCTTTGATGAAGGCCCTGGATGCTAGCAATTATTGAATGGTCTATTCTAATGAAGATAGATTAAGATGCTTGAGAGGGGCTTTGTAAGCGATGTTTTGTTCTATGTGGGTTATTTCTGACAAAGTATATTCCATAGCACTCTTGCTGCTATTTTTTCCGATTGGAATTGTTCGCTGATGAATGATTTTTATGTAGGGAAGTTGTTTGTCTTTTTGCAACAATGAAGATTGTCTATTCCCAAATGATTCTCTCTGTTTTTTTTTTTTTTGTGAGTGAACATTGAAATGTGGTGAGAAGGACTTACAGTAGGCACCCAAAATAAATTGGGCGAGAAACTTACAGTGGTTGAGCACACAGGGTTAGCAAGGAGCTTTTGGTGTGTGAAGCTTGGTCGCTATGGGGCGGCTAGAGGGACTTACACTAGGCGCCCAAAATAATTTGGGCGAGAAACTTATAATGGATGAGCATACTGGGGCTGGCAAGGAACTTACCGTGCGTGAAAGCTTCGACGCCATGGGGCAGTGAGAGGGAAGAACGTGAAGAACATTGTATCAACACCCGAATCATCAATGTGGGTCGAAGATGACGCTTTCCTCCCTTCTCGTTTGTTGTACAAATTTAGGCATTAACAATTATTATTTAAGGCTTTAATATATTTGAGCAATATAACTTTGACACATTCTTGGTTGAGCATGATGGCCTCCCACCATTACATTTTAGATAATAGCTAAGAGATTACAAGATTACAAGTAGATACTGAAGTGCCCAACATTTTGCTATTTTTGAAGTTGGCATTTCAATTTATATTCTTAATTACGAAGATGGTAGAGTATAGAATCATGATTTAAATTTAAGACTTCTGGTATAATATTACATGAAATTACCACTTGTCTCACAAAAAAAGTTAGATCTAGTCATTTATATTTTGTCTTAACACTACAAAGCTATTGTGTTAGTTTAGATCTAAGGCAAATCATGAATAAAATAAAGTTAATTCCACATTTAATTATTAAGACATCTTCCTATACTTAAAAAATCAGGATAATATAACACATATTCATGAAATTGTAATTATAAAATCTAATATCTACTATACTTAAAAAAAAAAAAAATAGAATTTTGTATTAACATCCAAACTCCGGAATATCATTCTGCTGTGGAAAAACTTCTTTATGAAGCGTTATAACCTTTGTCAACCTCTTACTTCATATTAAGCAATAAAGACCATGTGGATTCTAATCTGATCCTGATTTAGAGTGAGTAAAAAATAGACATATACAGTAGATTTCAATATTTAGAAATCTTTGTATGAATATCATGATCAGTATTAAATATTCAAAAATTACTTTATGATCGACTATATGTGTATATTTCTCTCAATTAAAAAAGTCTCAATCCAAATCATAGAAAGTATGTGTATCAATCTAATAGCAGTTTTTATTTATATATAAAAAAAAAAATCTAATAGCAGTTTTTATTTATATATATAAAAAAAATCTAATAGCAGTTTTCAATCTTTGACTTTTTAATGTATTTTTTTTTTTTTTGATAATTAGATCTCATTAATAAAACTCAAGTCCTTACAAGCATATGCCTATCAAGCCAAACCGCTTGAGAAACAAAAGAAGGACATTCATCCCACTAGATAATTACATCATCATTATTCCTAGCAAACTTTGCTAGACAATGAGCCACGTTATTGCCCTGTCTACTAACATGCACAAATGCAATTTCCTGAAAGTACATCATAAGCCTTTAAATTTCAGCCAAAACATATGACTTTTTAATGTCTTTATGTATAAAGCAAGCATAGAATTTCCCCACTACATGTAGGATTCAATAAAAGAAGGAAGACTTGAAGTTGAAACAAAAAAATAAAAAATAAAAAGTGTCTTTCGAGTGAATGTTTATTTGAAGAACAAAAATTTAATATGTAGTTACTTTTACATATTTTTTATATACTCCACAAATGTCATTGGCTGTGTCACTTTTTTTTAATATAAAATAATTGCGTTGACCAATTATTTCAATAGAGTACATTAGGAGTACGCAAAAATGACTATATGTAGCAGAACACTGTTTTTTTTTTCATTTTCTTTCAAAAAGTTTTTTAAACATCATCAACAATTAAGGGAAAAGAAAATATACTACTTCATTAATAATCAATTTCTTAACTATTAGGTAGAAAAAATTAAAATAGCTAAACTTTAACTTTGAGGAGATAAATTTATGGGACCAAGTATTGTTTTCCTTGAGGAAAAGCCCTAACTTACTAACTTTTTAATTGGTATAATCGTCCATAAGACAGACTAAAAAACTAGTTTATGATGTGCCCAATACTCCTTTAGAGACCTTTTATCATGGAAAATGATAAACCTTTTTTTTTCCCTAATCAAACAGCTTCATTAATAATAGAAATAATACAAAGGTTCAAGGAGGGTTAAAAATAAAAGTAGAGAAAGAAATGAAATTAGGGGGTATGCTGTAAAAAAACAAGATTGTAGCTGTCCACTGCACAACATAATGCGCACATCGATTCTGGGATCGATGAATCTTTGTTAGAATCCATTCATGATTGCTCCGAAAAAGCTTTTGTATTTCTTCAATAATTGGAGAAATTCGCCATAGGGAAGAGAAATCTGGATCTTTAATGGCTTGGTTTACTTGGAGATCATCCCCTTCAAAAATGATTTTTCTATGATGAAGTGCTGATGCCGTTTGGGTAGCTAATAAGGCTGCTGAGACTTTCGCCGCCAGAGGATTCAACGATGGGATTTGTTCTATTCTGATGTCAACGATATCTCCATTATGGTTTCTGCATAATTCAGAGATAACAGAAAAGACATTTTTGATTGCTACATCAAAAGTGAAACTTAGAAAAAGTGGGGGTGGAGCTTCCCATTGTTTCTCACTGATCCTTTTTTTCCTTTCCCAAGCATCAATGTAGTTATGATAAACTTGCTTAAGATGAATTTTTGCCCTGTTCAGATCGAAGGAAGAATGATTGTGAACGATATCGTTTCTTAAACGCCAGATGTAATCCATGATGACGACTGCATAAAGCTGGAAGTAGTGTTTGTTCGGTTCTTGCAGTCCCAGCTCCCTGTTTGGATGTATTATCATTTTTACCCAATCCGATATAGAATTAATCAGGAGGTTTTCAATATGCAATGGCCAAGGGCCTTGACTCCAAAGTATTCGAATGACTGAGCACCGCACGAAAAGATGCTCAAGAGTCTCCTCTGTTTGATTGCACAACAAACATACATTTGTCAATAGGCAGAAAAGGGATTACTTCTTTCACTCTTCCTTTGGTAGGGAAGATGTTCTAGAGTATTTTCCATAAAAGCAGCTTATGTCGTTCATGAATTTTTAGACTTCATAAAGTCATGAAAAGATCTCTTATATGACTCTCTTAGGCATGAACTTGTTCATTTATTACCAGTTTGTAAGTTGATTTGACTGTGAATTTTTCATTATGATTTAGGGCTCACATTATTTTGTCGGTCTGCTGAGTGTGGCCTAATAATGGAATTTGTTGGATGCTCTTTGGGTAAAAAAGAGTTTGCATTTTTTGTATGTCCTAAGACCTTGGGTTTTTGATGATTAAATTGGAGACTTTTAAATAAGAGTTTAATGGAACAAAACTATTTTCAACTTGAAGTGGCTTTGATTTGTAATTTTCAGCAGTTGGTATCCAAGGGTCCGACCAAATATTGACTGAGGATCCATCATTGATTTGAAAACGTCTTCCTTTAGTAAGGAGTTCTCTCGCTTGGAGTATTCCTTTCCATGGGTTAGAATCCAAACATTTCGGCGTAACATGCCAGAAATCCTCTTGGCTGAGATATTTGGTTGATAGAATGTTGCACCATAACCCATTTCTATTTTCACTCATTTCCCATCCTGTTTTGGTAATCAGAGTGGAGTTAAGATTTTCCATTCTTTTGAGTCCCAATCCTCCTTCTTTTTTGGTTGGCATATTGATTTCCATGATTTTAGGGTCAAATTGTGAGTTTTTCCTTTTGGGAATCCCCACCAGAAATTTTTAAATTTTGTGTCCAGAGTCTTGCACACTAATTTTGGCAGCTTGAATGATGTCATGAAATATGAAGGGATTGTGCTAGCAACTATTATGATTAACATTATTCTTCCTGTTTGTGAAAGGAGCTTCGATTTTTAACCTTCTAATTTTTTTTCAATCTTACTTAGTAGTTCCTGGAAAGTGGCTATTTTATTATTCTCCATGGAGGTTGGAAGACCTAAATATTTCATTTTTGCCGATGAGCTTTTGAAGGGCAGTCTTGAGAGATTGCTTGCTTGACCGCTTGGTTGGTGTTCCTTGTAATGAAGATAGAGGATTTGCCCAGATTTACTTTTTGACCCGACCATTTTTGGTATTTTGCTAGACTTTCAGAAATGGAGTTTGTGTTGCTTTCTGTGACTTTTGCAAAAATTATGGTGTCATCCGCAAACAGTAAGTGAGAGATGGACAAACTATTTCTGCTTATTTTTATCCCTTCTAATTGACATTGGGCTTCTGCTTTGAGGAGTATTCTGGAGATAGTTTCAATAATTAGAATAAAGAGGAAAGACGAGATCGGATCACCTTGCCTAAGTCCTCTTTGTGCCTTAAAGAAGCCTCTCGGGGATCCATTGATTAAGACGGAGAAAGAAGAAGTGGTTACACATTCTTTAATCAAACCTATCCATTTTTGACTATATCCCAAAGCTTCCATTATGGCGAAGAGAAATTCCAATTCTACTTGATCAAAGCCCTTGTCCATATCTAATTTGATCGTCATTAGCCCCCCCCTTTTTTTTTCCAGATTGCCTCTTTAAATGGTGGAAGAGTTTTTGAGCTATGATTGTGTTTTCTTTTATGTTGCGGCTAGAGACAAATGTTGTCCGCAGAGAGGAGATGATCTTTGAGAGCATAACTTTGAAGCGATTTGAAAGAATTTTGGTTATAATTTTGTAGAAAACATTTGTAAGGCTAATTGGACGGTACTAGGTTGGAGAGTTTGGGCTTTGGATTTTTGGTATGAGGGCTATGTTGGTATGATTCAATTGCAACTTGCCACTCCTGAAAAAATTCTGAACTGCTTCTATCACCTCATTTTTTATTATGCTCCAATAGTATCTATAGAAAAAGGCTGTCATTCCATCTAGGTCTGGTGCCTAATGGTTCGGAATCTATTTTAAAGCTCCAAGTATTTCCACTTCACTCGGAATCATTGTAAGCATCTCATTTTCTTGATCTTAAATTTGCTTCTCAAAGAGGTTGTCCAGTTGATTTGGGATTTGCGGATTGGTTGAAGTATAAATTGTTTTGAAATGATCAATGAAAATATTTTCAATAGCAATGAAGTCCATGGACCAAATACCTGGGCCCAATTTAATGAAGTCGATGGCGTTTCTCCAACGTCTGATAGTTGTGGAGATGTGGAAGAATTTAGTGTTCAAGTCTGTTGAGGTAAGCCACGATACCCTTGATTTTTGTCGCCATAACATCTCTTCATACTCCCTTTGCTTGTTGAGCTTGAATTGCAATTCCCTTTCTCTATCTTGATCGTAGTTGGCTATAGAGTTGATTTGTGTGATTAATAATTCTTGCTCCAATTGTTGAATGTTTTCTTGGATCCGGCCAAAATGATTTATATTCCAAAACTTTAGTGAGTCTTTTGTCAATTTGATTTTCCTGCAAAGAACATAGGCTGGATTGCCTTGGAAATTTTTACTCTAAGCTTCACTAATGATATTGTGGCTTAGTGGTTCATAAATCCAAAACTCTTAAAACTTGAAGGACGTAGGCTTGCGTTGGGATCCCATATTTTGCAGCAATAGAGGATGGTGATCCGAGGCTAATGAAGCAAGATGATTTAGGGATGCATTTGGAAAAAGTAGTCTCCATTATTGATTGACTATTGCTTTGTCAATTCTTTCTTTGATAAGGGCCCTTCCATATCTATTGTTAGTCCAGGTGAACTTTGGTCCTAAGAAGCCTATATCAATAAGTCCATTTATGTTTATAAGTGATCTCAATTCTTGATTTTGATTATTTAACACTGATCAGCCACCATATTTTTCTGATATTTCTAGAAAATCATTGAAGCCTCCTATACATAGTCATGGCCACAGATAGACGTTTTGAATTGAATCTAGATGACTCCAAAAATTTTCTTTGTTGCTCCTTTGGGCCGGAGCATCCACATATGTATTTAACCATAGATAGTGAGGAGGATCAGAATACACTAAAACAGAGATTGCATTCATATATATATGAACCGGTTCCATTTCTACATCCGGTCGCCACAATAAAAGTAGACCCCCTTTTTTACAAACAGATGGGGAGCTTGCAAAATTTTAGAAACCTAGACTATGTACAATAAAAGTAGTTCGGTCTTCTGAAACCAGGGTTTCCGACAAAAAGATTACATCCGGATTATACTTCCTAATATATGCCCTTATATTTCCGATTGCCTTGGGTCAGGCGAGGCCCCTGCAATTCTACACTAAAGACCTCATTTCCCTGGGTGAGGCATTTCAAAGCTAGCCTCTTTCGCTTCTTTGGATTGACCCGGAGGTGGAGAAGGCCTGCCATAAGGAATTTCTCTAATTTTTCCTTTGAGCTTCCTCAACTTTCTTACTGACCCAGATTGCATATCCACTAGGATTTGGGCCAGGGTTGACTCATCCAACTAAATGATAGTTGCTTCCTTAGTACTTTTAGGAGTCAACATTTCTGTTATCACTTCTTGGCAAACTTTTTCTTTGGTGATTCTACCATGTCAGAAACTAGTGAGTCGGCAGGCCTTTTTGTAGGAAGAGTGTTGTATTGCTCCACTAAAACTACTATACAATAATTTTACATTTCTATTTAAAATGACAAGTAGTTATGTAAACTTGAAATAATTTTTTAATAGAGTGACATAACTATAGTGCATAATTTAAAATGAATTGTAAAATAGTGTATCGTTACTCTCTTACAATATAGATAAGATAAACAAAGTTATTTACTGTAACATAAGCACCCTACCCACGTCGAAAATAACTGCTAGGTTCTTTTTTATTTTTTATTTTAAATTTCTTGTACAAAAATATGATAGAACTAAACATATATTAATTTTTTCATCATTTTAGTCAAAAAGAATCATAAAAAAATCTGAAGATAAAACATGTATTTCTTTATTTCTTTAGTTGAACAAGAAAATTAGGATGTAATGAGTATTTTATATTAAATTTGTGGTTATGCATAAAATACTACATTTTTCATGTGTTTATAACTTATGTCTTTATCTTCTTCATATATGAGGCAAAAAAATGTGGACAATTGAGATTAAATATATAAATTAAATATTTAAAACTATTTAGATTCATATCATGTTTTTATTGAAACTAGGCGATGAATTTATATTTTACTTAAGTTTTTTTACATAATATAAAATGCTTGCTTTGCATTTTATATCATTTTTAATACTTTTTTTTTTTATCAACATTGAAATAACTGATTCAAAATCATCAACCACTCAATTTAATTTTTTGAATCGTCCAATTCATTGAATCTGTCATTACTCGTTTCCAAATTTTTCGAACCATTTATAAAACCATTTCAAGAATGTTTTAGAAAAATAACTCCAATACTAACTTTAATACAAAGATGGCTAGGGTCATTTAGAGAACGTTAGGAAAATCTCTCTTGTACAACCCTCTCTTTATAAAACAAGCCCCCTTAAAGTAACAAACCAACCACTCCAAATCCACTAGAGTTTTTACCTCTCTTCCTAACCTTTCTCTGTTGAGACTGGTCATTGCCATGGTTGGCAATTTCTATATTTATAAATTTGTGGCACTTGGTAATCTTTCACCTCAATTTTACTCCAAAATCTCCCCGAAGTAAGTTACTTGATCAAGCATAGTCCGCCCTCCACCCACACTGACGCGCCATCCCTAACTCCAATGCTTGCTTATTTAGCACCCTAGATCAAAAGATTCACAAAACCACTGGCACGTGTAATGCACGTGCTATCATTGGCAAAAAATATTGTTTTTGCTCGAATTTGAGAACTTCAAATAGAAGAGATACAGATATCAAGTGCATCCTATGACATTTATTGTTCATTTCATACTGTTTAAATAGTAATGGTATATACTACACCATACAATTATCATATTTTAATCCCGGCTATTATGTAATATGTGATATATTTATTACTATTAAATGATAAATAATTATTTAATAAATGATCATTTAATAGTAATAAATATGCTACATCTTATATAATAGGATGAAAGTGAGACAGTAATGTGATGTATAGAATTTTTTCAATAAAAAATATTTAAATGGATAACAATAAATATTATAGAATTCACTTGATATGTCTATTTCTCTCTCACTTAAAACTGCTAAATCTTAGAAAACAATTTATACGAGGAAACTAAGAAACTTAGATCCAGAATTCTTTCAGCCTATCCTTTGTACCTTTCACCTTGCATTAATATATAATGCATGCAACATTAATATAAAGAGAGTCAACATTAAGCAGGTGGTAAACAACAAACAGCGGGTCACGAAACATGACCAAGAAGATAGCTGGACGTCCAATTGCATTTATTGAGCCTGTTGAAGTTGGATTTGTCCTTTTCTTTGTAGAAGGCACTCCCACTTGGATGTGATTCGTGAAGCCATTTTCTGATCTTAAGATGCTGCCAAACAAAATAAATGACCCTTGTTTCAAAATATTATTAATCATCTCACCTCCCAAAAACAAAACAAATCAAACTACTGTTGGGCTCGTGACTTGCTTGTATTACTCTTTTGTTACGTGCTCTAGACTTTTACCGATATCTTTCCGTGTTTCTATCTCATTTAGAAAATTAGATTGAAAACATTCTCAATTTATTTTATATTATTATTATTATTATATTTTTATATAAAATATAATAAATAAATTAATTTTTTTAAAAATTTTAAATAATAATAATATTAAAAAATAATATTCTAATAATATTTTATTCCACTTTCAATTTTTATTTAAAATCATTTCATTTTACTATCTAAATAATTTTGAAATCTTCTGTTAAAAATAGAGAAGAAATAAAGAAAAAAATATAAAACAGAGTCAATTCATACTTTAATATTTATTTGATATACCTATCTCTCTTTTGTTCAAAATTTTTAGGTTTCTTTTATCATTTTAAAAGAATTTGTGGATTTTTTAAAATAATTTCTTTCTCCTTTTTCAGTTTAATATTTCATTTGATCGAATATACAAAACTAAAACTAAAGAAATGAGATTGAACCAAACAGTCGTTAAATTGACTGGACATAAAATTTTTATTAATTAAATTGTGACGCCCCCAAATTCCGTTTGGGATCGGACGGACATTTGAAGCGTCGAGACATGCAACACAAGGTTACCTGCCCCCGTTCATGACATATAAGATGCAATATTCCTAACATGCATCTAATAATATGCAATATTCGCAGCGGATAAATTTTTTCTTTAGCAATACTATGCACCAAATTGAAAATATCCCAAATGCTTAAAACATACTTCATACATAAAAATCCATTGAACAACTAAGATCACAACACTAGTCCAAAATGGTTATGATCCAAAAAGTAGTAGAGATGCAACTCAATCGTACAAGTAGTAATTTACGTTAATTACTATATCAACATTTATGTCGCACCGTCACTTAGTCAACTGTGTCTAGTTGATCAGCTCCTGATTCTCCTTCAGGTCCAGTAACAAGATCTACCATTCGGGGGGAATGGTAGTTGGGACTACCAAAGTGAGATTTGATTACAAATCTCAGCAAGTTAACAAAAAACTTCAATACAGACTAATGATACATGTATGACAGTAAAAGCATAAATGCATAATCAAATTCATAAGTAATTAAAGCATAACTTAGCGTACAACATAGCATAATTGACATAGCTTAAATTGAATCATGAACTGAACTTGACTTGACATGAACTTGATCTGAAACTTGACTTAGCATGAACTTGCTCTGAAACTTGAATTAACATGAAAAATACATACTCCACAGTTGTTGTGGCCCCATGTATTCTACACAAACTTGACTTAACATTAAAAATACATACTCCACAGTTGTTGTGGCCCTATGTATTCTACATAAACTTGACTTAACATGAAAAATACATACTCCACAGTTGTTGTGGCCCCATGTATTCTACATGTAAATACATACTCCACAGTTGTTGTGGCCCCATGTATTCTACACAAACTTGACTTAACATGAAAAATACATACTCCACAGTTGTTGTGGCCCCATGTATTCTACGTGTAAATACATACTCCACAGTTGTTGTAGCCCCATGTATTCTACACAAACTTGACTTAACATGAAAAATACATACTCTACAGTTGTTGTGGCCCCATGTATTCTACATAAACTGAATATACTCAAGATGAAACGTGACTGGAATATGAAAGGACTGAAGCCCTGACGTAACATAACGTGACTTGAACATAATTTGAAATACATAACCAACTTGAGATAGTAACATTTCGTAACATGGCATAACATATAACAAACAACATATTTAGCATGACATATTTGTAATGTATAGTAATACATGACAGAATATATTGTGTAACAGATAAAAATTGATGACAGAATAAATTCTGTATAATAGACAATTACATGATAACTTGGCATGACATGACATATATGATAACATACATACATACACTATAATTCTTTTACTTAGCACACATACACAGTAGACTGCTAGTAAGTTAAAAGCTAACTTACCTCGATCTCCGCATTTCTTATAAAACCTCAAGCGCGATCACGAGGAACTGTAATTAGTGATTCTAAAAGTTAGTACTAAATCACTAATAATTTGAAATATGGAAAAATACTAACTTAAAGAGTAAAATTTCCATTTTACTTCCTACATGTAGGAAAATGACCGTTTTACCCATAACTTAAGGATTTTGCATACTAACTCCAAAAGTCACCAAAATTTACATGCCTCATGTAAATTTTATCCTCAACTCAAATATCAATTTAGAAAAAATTTAAAACTAATCACAACTATTAAAACTCCATAGGGCCGAAATTCTCATATGCTATTTCTATTGATTTTTGTTTCTAACTTGTTTTGATCAACCTTTTGATCTATGACTTATAAATATGTGATCTTCAAACCAAACCATCACATGGTTTAAAAAGATGTCCTAAAACATATATAAGCTTCTAATTCAAGATCACATGGTTAAAAATTAACCAAAACATAAATTTAGCCAAGAACATCCACACTTTGGCTTATCTGAATATCTCTTTGTATAAAATTTCATATCTTTGAAACTAACATCAAATATCTTCAAAATAATAATATAACATGTATATAAGATGCTTAGGATCCTCCAATAAAATTATCAAAGTCATTAGAATAGGTTTAGACCACCAAAGAGTTAAACTTTCTCAAAATAGAAACTGTTTTTCTTCTTCTAGTTTCTAAGTTTCTAAATCTAAGCAAATATTTCATCAAAACCTTCAATCATGCAAAAATCCTCAACCAATAGTCATATATACATGTTAACAATACTCCATAAAAATTTCGGACCAATATCTATCCATTAGCTTGGTCAAAAACTCCAAACTATAACATATTCTCCAGTTTATCTCCCAGAATGACCTTTCTATAGTTTACACAATATTTGACTGACCAAATGATCTTCAAATGAGGCAAATAAGATATCCATGTAAACTAGACTAAAAAAGGAACAACTTATATGAAGGAGACTTTATGATAAAACACTTACAACAGCTTCGAAATGGGCATGCAAAAGAACTCCTAAAATCTGTCTGAGAGAGAATGTTTGATATTCTTTTAAAGAAACGTATAAATGAAGATAAGTTCGTGGGTGATGGCTGGAGATGCTTATGGAAGAGATAAGGGAGATGATAAGGCTGGAGTTGAGAGTTGAGTGTGGTTTTCTCCTACCCAAAATATCTATAAAATATTATCTCAAAATATTCTATCCAATAATATCTATAAAAATCAGCTCAATATATTTTCCAAATGTGGAGTAGACTTGGAAGAGTAAGGTGGCTAAAATCTTTCTATGTGTATTTTAAATCTCTATTCTTAAGATATTTTCCAAATGTGTATTTTGCTTAGGTGTCATGATCTCACACCTTGATTTCCTTCACAATTCCATCTAATGGTTTCTCTTTGTGCCAAGTATCTAATACTATTCATTATGTGTGGTTAAGATCTTGGCAAGTGTCCAAATAAAATATCGCTATCCTAATTTGGACATTTCACACTATGATTTTGAAAACACTGCGCTCAGTACATTTACCGAGGTTACTATTCACTCCAAAAATAAACGTAATAAACTTAGTACTGAAAAATTCTAAATATTTAATTAAGCCTAGTGGTGTAGACTATAATGTATTCTGACACTTTTAACTATCTCAAATAATTAAAATCGCATTTCTAGCACCATAGTGAGTGATAACACTAACTATGTTGACAGGCTAAAATTTATGCGATTAGTCGATTCGTGTAAACTTACAGAGTTTTCACGAGGTTCCTAAACTCAATAGAAATTCCTTAATTGAATTTCTAGCGGGCTGTTACAATCTCCCCTCCTAAAAAAAAAGATTTCGTCCTCGAAATCGAATTAAATAAGAAGTAGCAATTTAATGAGGAGGTGTTGCTTACCAACCTATTGTCTATCCCGTATATATATATATATATATATATATATATGCCTTTGAGATTATGTCATTCCTTAACTCTCTTACTTTAATCAACAATTAGATTATACTTCTTTGCACAAGGTTGGCCAAGTTGTAACGACATACTCTCCAAACCTAAAACTTTAAGTAAATAATCTTCCGAAACTCTTCTTTAGAAAAGCATAGGTGATATACTTTAAATGTTCTTGTAAATACCATAGTTAGTAAAGAATTCATCAAAATTAAACCGTTAACCTCTCTCTTTTTAACAAAATCGGTGGCACTCTGTTTTAGACCAGACAACTATGATCCGCGTGATTTTTATAGGTCTTCTGTAGTTGTCAGGCGCCGCATAGCTAAGACACTACTTTGTTCTTCTGTAATTGTCAGGCACCGCAGCTATGATACTACATTGCTCTTGTCTCTTGTAGAGAAATGATTCACGAGAGGTGATTCGTCATAATTTTCTCTATAAAAGAATTATTCAGTTCATCTTCTTTCTCATCTCATCTTCTTCACTTTTCTGAAATTAATCTGCATTCTTACTCTGCAATCTCTTTCTGCTTACTCACTTTGCAATGGCTCAGCAATCTTCTCATTGCCAAAACATGAGGTATTCTGCACCTCGTTCCCCAGTTGTTTCTGCTTCTTCCATAGGTGCTATTATGCAATCAAATAATGATCTGACTAATAAGTCAGAAAATGAACTTATCTACGAGCTTGTGAGTCTCGGTACTCGATACTCATCAGCCATTGTCGCATATTCTCAGAGACTGCAATCCAGGACTGGTGGGGTTGACAAACTCCACGAGAGTATTTCTCTGCTTCAGAGGCTTCTTATGGAATCCAACATGAAGATAGAAGCAGTAAAGCGAGAGAACAGAGATTTAAAATCTTTGCTTAATTCTTCTTTTCGAGTGGCTACTCCTTTAGATAGGAGGGGCATGCAGATTTTTGAAGAGCAAGAACGTTTAAAGATTGAGACAAAGAGCCTCAAATTTCTGTAATTTTGCTTTATGATAATAAAATAATACTTCACAAATATTCATATTTGTGTTTCTATCTTCTGGTATATGTTTTATGTACTCCATTTTATTTCTTTCAGGGATTTTCATATATATGACATGATCCAATGACTCATATAAATATGCATTTAATCATGCATATCCAAACTCTCAGTAATCTTCAAGTTAATAAAAACCTCAAGGAGTTCTACTGGTCTAGGACTAACTTACTTTTTTATAATCGCAACAATCAGTCATCTTCCTAGGTGGTACTTTGATAACTGACCAGTTAATAACTTAAACTTGAAACTTTCTCTCTTATGATTGTCATAACTTTTCTATCCATCATAAATTATCAATTATTCTAACTCTAAATGATTTGTTCCTAATGTTCACATAAATCCTCAAGACCAAGATTTTACTCTCCATATAATAATCTTCAAAAGAAGATCGATCTATGTATCCATAAAGATAGTGCTTTGCCAGAAATCATTTACTGGCGGCGTGGTAATACTATTATCATAAATGAATCCTACTAAGGCTAAAGCTTCTCCTAATCAAATTACTCTTCCAAACACAATTTCTATCGTATTTTTAGAATCGAAACAATTCTCCAAATATGTGGAATACCATTCATCAATCCTACATATCCTTTCTCATATTACTAAAATGTATTCTATATCTACATTGGTATGAACAATAATACTTCTAATGAAAATTTTTTACTCTTACCACTAGAGTAACAATTCAACTTCCAAGCTGAATTCTCAAGCACCACAATTAATAGAAACAATGACTCGTTTGAATCAAACAATGTACAATTTACCAACCCCAATGACTTGACCTACTCCAAAATAACAATAATGCAATACTACCATCAATTGCAATCAGATCAACGTTAACTATGTTTACCTCAACTAATCCTTCATCCATCGGGAAATTCTGATCCTCTTGATTATTATCTCCCTTAGGATTCCGAGGTATTCTATCACGAGTCATGTGTCCCTTCTTGAAACACACGAGTATATGTATAAAAACCACATACTACCTTTCATACCTTAAGAAATTCAAGCCTAATGTTTGATGCATTTCTTAAGGACATGTGGATTTACTGCCCAGAGACGTATTGCTCTGATACCACTCTGTGACGCCCCCAAATTCCGTTTGGGATCGGACGGACATTTGAAACGTCGAGACATGCAACATAAGGTTACCTGCCCCCGTTCATGACATATAAGATGCAATATTCCTAACATGCATCTAACAATATGCAATATTCGCAGCGGATAAATTTTTTCTTTAGCAATACTATGCACCAAATTGAAAATATCCCAAATGCTTAAAACATACTTCATACATAAAAATCCATTGAACAACTAAGATCACAACACTAGTCCAAAATGGTTATGATCCAAAAAGTAGTAGAGATGCAACTCAATCGTACAACTAGTAATTTACGTTAATTACTATATCAACATTTATGTCGCACCGTCACTTAGTCAACTGTGTCTAGTTGATCAGCTCCTGATTCTCCTTTAGGTCCTGTAACAAGATCTACCATTCGGGGGGAATGGTAGTTGGGACTACCAAAGTGAGATTTGATTACAAATCTCAGCAAGTTAACAAAAAACTTCCATACAGCCTAATGATACATGTATGACAGTAAAAGCATAAATGCATAATCAAATTCATAAGTAATTAAAGCATAACTTAGCGTACAACATAGCATAATTGACATAGCTTAAATTGAATCATGAACTGAACTTGACTTGACATGAACTTGATCTGAAACTTGACTTAGCATGAACTTGCTCTGAAACTTGAATTAACATAAAAAATACATACTCCACAGTTGTTGTGGCCCCATGTATTCTACACAAACTTGACTTAACATTAAAAATACATACTCCACAGTTGTTGTGGCCCCATGTATTCTACATAAACTTGACTTAACATGAAAAATACATACTCCACAGTTTTTGTGGCCCCATGTATTCTACGTGTAAATACATACTCCACAGTTGTTGTGGCCCCATGTATTCTACGTGTAAATACATACTTCACAGTTGTTGTGGCCCCATGTATTCTACACAAACTTGACTTAACATGAAAAATACATACTCTACAGTTGTTGTGGCCCCATGTATTCTACATAAACTGAATATACTCAAGATGAAACGTGACTGGAATATGAAAGGACTGAAGCCCTGACGTAACATAACGTGACTTGAACATAATTTGAAATACATAACCAACTTGAGATAGTAACATTTCGTAACATGGCATAACATATAACAAACAACATATTTAGCATGACATATTTGTAATGTATAGTAATACATGACAGAATATATTGTGTAACAGATAAAAATTGATGACAGAAAAAATTCTGTATAATAGACAATTACATAATAACTTGGCATGGCATGACATATATGATAACATACATACATACACTATAATTCTTTTACTTAGCACACATACACAGTAGACTGCTAGTAAGTTAAAAGCTAACTTACCTCGATCTCCGCGTTTCTTATAAAACCTCAAGCGCGATCACGAGGAACTGTAATTAGTGATTCTAAAAGTTAGTACTAAATCACTAATAATTTGAAATATGGAAAAATACTAACTTAAAGAGTAAAATTTCCATTTTACTTCCTACATGTAGGAAAATGACCGTTTTACCCATAACTTAAGGATTTTGCATACTAACTCCAAAAGTCACCAAAATTTACATGCCTCATGTAAATTTTATCCTCAACTCAAATATCAATTTAGAAAAAATTTAAAACTAATCACAACTATTAAAACTCCATAGGGCCGAAATTCTCATATGCTATTTCTATTGATTTTTGTTTCTAACTTGTTTTGATCAACCTTTTGATCTATGACTTATAAATATGTGATCTTCAAACCAAACCATCACATGGTTTAAAAAGATGTCCTAAAACATATATAAGCTTCTAATTCAAGATCACATGGTTAAAAATTAACCAAAACATAAATTTAGCCAAGAACATCCACACTTTGGCTTATCTGAATATCTCTTTGTATAAAATTTCATATCTTTGAAACTAACATCAAATATCTTCAAAATAATAATATAACATGTATATAAGATGCTTAGGATCCTCCAATAAAATTATCAAAGTCATTAGAATAGGTTTAGACCACCAAAGAGTTAAACTTTCTCAAAATAGAAACTGTTCTTCTTCTTCTAGTTTCTAAGTTTCTAAATCTAAGCAAATATTTCATCAAAACCTTCAATCATGCAAAAATCCTCAACCAATAGTCATATATACATGTTAACAATACTCCATAAAAATTTCGGACCAATATCTATCCATTAGCTTGGTCCAAAACTCCAAACTATAACATATTCTCCAGTTTATCTCCCAGAATGACCTTTCTATAGTTTACACAATATTTGACTGACCAAATGATCTTCAAATGAGGCAAATAAGATATCCATGTAAACTAGACTCAAAAAGGAACAACTTATATGAAGGAGACTTTATGATAAAACACTTACAACAGCTTCGAAATGGGCATGTAAAAGAACTCCTAAAAGCTGTCCGAGAGAGAATGTTTGATATTCTTTTAAAGAAACGTGTAAATGAAGATAAGTTCGTGGGTGATGGCTGGAGATGCTTATGGAAGAGATAAGGGAGATGATAAGGCTGGAGTTGAGAGTTGAGTGTGGTTTTCTCCTACCCAAAATATCTATAAAATATTATCTCAAAATATTCTATCCAATAATATCTATAAAAATCAGCTCAATATATTTTCCAAATGTGGAGTAGACTTGGAAGAGTAAGGTGGCTAAAATCTTTCTATATGTATTTTAAATCTCTATTCTTAAGATATTTTCCAAATGTGTATTTTGCTTAGGTGTCATGATCTCACACCTTGATTTCCTTCACAATTCCATCTAATGGTTTCTCTTTGTGCCAAGTATCTAATACTATTCATTATGTGTGGTTAAGATCTTAGCAAGTGTCCAAATAAAATATCGCTATCCTAATTTGGACATTTCACACTATGATTTTGAAAACACTGCGCTCAGTACATTTACCGAGGTTACTATTCACTCCAAAAATAAACGTAATAAACTTAGTACTGAAAAATTCTAAATATTTAATTAAGCCTAGTGGTGTAGACTATAATGTATTCTGACACTTTTAACTATCTCAAATAATTAAAATCGCATTTCTAGTACCATAGTGAGTGATAACACTAACTATGTTGACAGGCTAAAATTTATGCGATTAGTCGATTCGTGTAAACTTACAGAGTTTTCACGAGGTTCCTAAAGTCAATAGAAATTCCTTAATTGAATTTCTAGCGGGCTGTTACATAAATAGTGGTTAATAAGTTGTGATCACGGTGGTTTGAATTTGAATGCTGAAATTTAAGTGAGAGTAGATGCTGTATGCCATTGAATTAAGTGCAAGAACTTCTTTAGTTAAAATATGACAGCTTATAAATATATATATTTATATATATATATATATGACAGCTTATATATTATACTCATTTATTACATTATATATATATATATCATAGTCTTTGAAAACATTTTACATATTTAAATTAAATATAACTTTTTATCTTAGAACTTTAAGTTAAAATTGATGTAAAAAAAAAAAAAATTAAGTTAAAACTAGAAGAATCAAGAAAGAGGTACTAAAAGCCATGGATGCATGACATTAAAAGGAAACTATGGGTCCAGTCGGTAATCCGTACGTAAGAAAGAAAAAAAAAAAAAAAAAAAAAAAAAAAAAAAAAACAGTTCCGAATTAAATTTCAAGTGATTTGGACAATTCATGAAGGAGGATGGATGGCATGTGATTTAAGAATATTGCTATTTTTATTTTATTTTATTTTTAATTTTTTGATCTTAGACCTTTTCCTGGAACAGCCATTATTGTATTCTGACCCTCTATTCTTGATTGTTTTTGTGCACATATGTCTTGGATACTTTCGAAAAGGATAAGAAACTTTTATTATTATTATTATTTATTATTTATTATTTATAGAAAAATCGCAATTAATAGCTTTTGGTTTGATGGTCAAAACCTTCAATAGCGTGCGTGTGTACATTAGGGAAGGATGGAATTAAATAACCTTTTGGTGCATGAATCTTAATTGCTCTCTCTCTCTACCATCTATGTATATATATAGGAAAATTTTATAAAAAAGTTCTATATATTATATTATCGTTTTATTTTTATTTTATTAAATAAGACGTGACATATTTATTATTATTAAATAATTATTTATTAGATATTTAATGATAAATACATCACATTATATTTAATAAAATAAAAATATAGTATATAACATTATTTATAAATTTATTATTTACTTATTTTTTAAAAAAAATGCACGAGTTGTATACTCTCGAACTGTTAATATTATTTATATTTTTAATGGTTGATTCTATTTTTTTTTTTAAATAGGCTAAACTTATATATTTCAGGACGGTCCTAAATTATTATATATATATATATATATTTAAATGAATGTATACGTGGAGTTGAACGATCTACGGATGCATTTAATTGTTTTTGTTTCTATTATTATGCCGAATGCTTTTAGGAAAAGGAAGGTGCAAGTATTTAAGACCCACCATCAAAGTTTTAAATGCAAACATTTAATAATACTTTCGAAAACACCCTCTGACGAACTCATGACCCTTTGCGTATGTCATTAAAATATATGAAAAGATGAAAAAAAAAAAAAACCTGAATTTTTCAAAAGATTTTGCAGAAGAGAAGAAGATGGAGAAACTCCGTTCTATTGGTAGGCATTCAATGTTCAAATTCAATGCATTTCTTGTGGATTTATTTATATTCAATTAAAGCAATTTTAAAACCCCTTCTCCGTGCATTTTCCTTCCTGACTCATAATATATTATATCTTTCCTTCTCATGCCATACTGTGAGCTGTTGGTCATTAAATTCGACATTAAATTTCAAGACCGGACCCAAACTTTAATGTCATTAAAACCTTTTATGACGACAAAGTCAATAGATTCCGCCTTGAAAAATAAATTAAAAAAAATAAAAATGCTATTCTTTTTACTGATGGCTTTCGATCGAAGTTACTGTTGAGATTTTCTTTCTTTTTTCTTTTTAATTATTATTTTTTTATTTAATGATTAAATAAGTATTTTTTAATAATATTATAATTTTTTTAAATATTTAAAATTTTTTAAAGTAAAAATAAAAATAAAAAATAACTAAATGAAACCCCAGCGGTGGTGTAGAGCCACCCTAAAAAGAATTCCCAATATTTTCAGATCAATATCCCCTTGGAGATAAAAAAAAAAAAAAAAAAAAAAAAAAAAAAAAAAAAAAAAAAAAAAAAAAAGATTTTGAAGGAAAGAGTATGAAAAAAAAAAAAAAAAAATGTACGTGGTCCTCTCCATTAAGTTGGTTTGTTTGGGTACTACAAATGTTGTGAATATTTGCCAAAAAGTTTGACATATGGTTTTTATTAAATCTTGGGAAAATCTTGAGAATTGCATATCATATATGGAAAGTATTATATTTACTTATAATTTTACTTATAAGACTCATTTTGTCAATTTCTTTTTAAGTTTTAAATTTTATAATTTTTAACATATTAATAATTGACACTTAAGAAAATAGTTATTTATTTATTAACGGTTAGCATTATTCTTCATGCATATCTTACAAGACTAACGATATTATGTGTATTCTCTTTTGATCCATGTGACAAAAAGCATATGCAGGAGGAATAATTATATTTGAAAGTCTTAACACTACGTACTATCCACGTGATATAATTTGATTTTAAAGGTAAATTTAAAATTACTATTTTCGGTAGACAAGGTTAAAACATTTTGTATTTTCTATTGTGAGCTGTCATATTTCCATTGGACATCAAACATTCTCTTCTTTTTTTTAAAAAGTTAATCCATGTTGATTAGATAATTAAAGGACTTTAGCCAGGCACTCAGCCTTAGAGTCCACCATTGATTATCAACGTAAGGTTCTATTAGACTGGTTACAAAAATTTTTTCTTAAAAATCCATAAAAAAAAAAAAAACAGAGAGATGTTATTCAATGGAGTCTCTCTCTTATAGTTAAAGAAATCCATGATTACAAACTTCAAAGCATGACCGTAAGACGGCCCGTGAAGATCTATGCTAACCCAGGCCCAAAGAAGTCTCTACTTACTGGATCCAAACGTCAGCCATATCAAATGTCTTGGTATTATTTAAACCCAAACCCTGTAATAATTTATGTGCTTTTCTGTTCCTAGAAAGATTAAAAAATAATTTAAATTACAGTCATTTTCAAAAAACCTGGGTATGGGCTTCATGTGTGGTCCATGATATTGGGTTTGAGCTAGAGCAGGTATTGTGTGGTATGGGCTAAACCTCAGCCCAGCCTAAACAGAGCACATGGACACCCATCCCTATTTAAACCATAGTTACCACATCTTTCTTATTCAATTTTTATTCTTACAATTTTTTCTTAGTAATTATTTTTGCTGTACTTTTTGCTAGAATTTCATTATTTGAAAGAATTAATAGGGATTAATAAGGATTAATAAGAATTTCATTATTATGGAGGGTTGTGATTTTCAAGTAAACTCCCCATTACAACTAATACAATGATTGAAAAAAAAAAAAAAAAACCTATGGGACTAGGTGGGTTTGGAAAGTGGGATGAGATATAAAATTTTCATCTTATCTCGTTTCATCATCATAAATTTTTCAAATTCCCACACAAAGTATAATAAACAATTCAATTTTTTTAATTCTAAAATAATAATAATATTAAAAAAAGAATATTTTAAACTTTTATCTAAAATAAAAAATTCTCATCTCATTATCCAAACCTACTCATTTTTTTTTTAAAGGATTCAAGAGGGAATATGTCTTAGATGACATTTTTTTTACCGTCTACTTGCTGTCACAACTGAAGATGGTGGTCGGTTGTTTTGCGTTGTAGTTTGTTGCTCTAAAGGGTTTGATGGAGAGACCCGCTTCCTCTTCTTCAAAATCTTTGGTTAGAATAAATAGCAATAGTTTAGCTAGATATATTGTATTGGGAGGCCTGTGTCAATAGTGGCTAATATCCGTCATGCGTAGGTGTGACAGTGAATCAGGTGTTGGGGTGAGGTGGGACAATATGAAAGATACGAGAGAATCGAATATTTTGTCGTGGTGTGTGTCACCATCAAAATTGTGTAAAAGGTTTATGTCCCACATACCCATATCCTAATGTGCATATACTAATTCAAATATATCTTTTAATTAATGAGTTATAGTGGGACGCAAATACCTCTAAATTTCATGATGATGAGAGGTCTATTTAAGCACCGAGAGGGTTAAAGGTTCTCACTTACAACAAAATTGTGCATTTAGCCATCAGAAGTGTGACGCTCCCATATTTCGTTTCGGATCAAAGGAACATCTGAACTGTTGAAATGTGCAACACAAGGTAAAATACATGAAATACGAAACATGAACTTGAACTTGTACACGAAACATGAACTTGAACTTAAACTTAACATGAACTGAAACTTGAATATGAAACATGAATGTGAACTTGAAACATAAACTAAAACATGAAATATATGAATTTGAACTGAACGTGGAATACATGAACTTGGCATGAACGTGAAAATATATGAATTATGACAATCAAAATGGTTTCGCCAGGAATAGTAAACAATAATAATGATTTTTTTGAACATATTCTATTAGAGATACTCAGACAGTTAAAATGATTACGTTATGAGTAATTTAAATAAAATACCATAACAATTAAAATGATTACATCAGGAGTATCTAATAATATTTTAATAATTAGAATGATTATGTTAAGAGCATTTGAGTAGAGGTATTCTAATAATCAAAATGATTACGTCGGAAGTACCTCAGATGAATTATAAATGAAGATATTTGGACAATCGTGTTTATTACATTACGAGTATCTCAATCATGACTGATTAAGAAAATACTATTTTCGAGACATACTCTGTACTTGAGACATAATGTGACATGAAACAAAAGGATAGATGACCTGACATAATGTGATGTGACCTGTATGTAAGATGCATGACTTGATGTAATATGAAACAAACAACAATATATAACATGACATAATATGTAACAGATAATATTATGTGACATGGTATAATATGCAATAAACAACATTATGTGACATGACATAATATGTAATAGAAAATATTACATTACATGGCATAATGTGTAATAGATAACATTACATGACATTGCATAATGTGTAACAGAAAATATTACATGACATGAGAAATTGTGTAACATACAACATTAAGTGATATGACATAAGATGTAATAAACAATATTACGTGACATGGCATGACATGTAACATACAACATTAAGTGACATGGCATAATGTGTAACAGATAACATTACGTGATAGAATATATTGTATAACAAATAAATCTTGCCTGACAAAATACATTGTGTGACAAATAAATATTTTATGATCGAATGTATTAAGTAATAGACATATATGATGTAACATGGCATATAGAGTAACATAATTACATGAATAGTAGTTCCCTTACTGACATACATACACAGTAATCCGATAGTAAGTTAAGAGCTAATTTACAGTGATTGTCACATTTACAGGAAAAACCACAAAATATAAGAAACTGTAAGTAGGGACTCTAAATATTAGAAACTTTGTCACTAATAACTTAGTAACATGAAAAAGTTAACTTAGAGTAAAATTACTATTTTACGCTCCACATGTAGAAAAATAACAATTTTATTTTTAATTTAAGGATTTCACATCCTAACTCAAAAAATACTAAAATTTACATTCCAGTAAATTTTATCCTAAACTCAAATATATAATTAAAAATATTTAAAACAAATCATAACCATAAAAAACACACTATGACCTTTTCTCTTTGATCTTTGTTACAATTTTATCCAAATTCATCACTCATACTTAAACAAAATTATTGTAACATAGATCATCACGTCTTATACAATCAAAACACAACCAATAAAAACCCACTTCATATTAACACAAAACATTTTAGTAAAAAGATTCAAACTTTTTAACTAAAACACAAACTCTTGAATCTCAAAGTTTTGTCTCTTTTAAAGCATCTCTAAGAACTCTAAAAATTTAAAACTTTATTCTAATATGTCCATAACACACTTCTAAAAACTAACATGCTTTGAATAATTAAATACAAATCACAAACGGTCACAAAAATCCAACTTGAAGCACTCGACTCCAACACTTCATCAAAACAAAATTTTCTCAACTTTGGTTTTGATCAATCCTCTTGATCTGAGACATACCATGGTAAAAAACACAAACTAACAACATCATATGGTCTAAAATTATGCCCTAAAGTAGATCCAAGCATTAAAATTAAAATCACATGATCAAAATTAAACCAAAACATGGATCTATCCAAAAACCTTATATTTTTTTACCTAACTGAGTATCATTGTGCATAAAAATCTTATCTTTACAAATTAACAACTAAAATTTTCAAACCAACATTCTAACATGTAGATCAAGACTTATGATCATCAAATAAAAATATCAAAGTTCTTGGAGTAAGATTAAACCATAAAAGATCCAAATTTTCTTAAAATAAAAATTGTTTTTCTCATTCCAGTTTCTAAGTTTCTAAATCTGAGAAAATCTTGAAAAACAAATGCTTTTATTATGCAACGAATCCTTAACAAACATTCATATAAACATGTAAAAACACTCAATAAAGATTTTGGACCAAGATATGTCCATTAGTTTGGTCAAAAACTCCAAAACACAACATACTATCTAATTTATTGCCCAAAATAATTTTTCCATGGTTAAAACAACTTTTGACCAATAAAATGACCATAAAATCAAATAAAAGAGGTACCCGGGCAAACAAGAATAAAAGAGAAACAATTTTCATGGTGGAAGCATCGTGACAAAATACTTAAAATGGTTTAAAAAATTGCAAGCAAAAAGGCTCAGAAAACTGCTTGAAAGAGCTTCTATGTTCCTCTCTAGATAACGCGTGGGAAAAGAGATAAAATGTGAAAGAGAATGTTCTCCACTCGTCTTAAACAAGTTGAAGTGTGAAGTGAGGTCTTGAGTGATACTTTAGTGATGAAAGTCTTGACCAAAATAAGGGGCAAACTGCCCCTGGTATTGGTTGCCTTCAGGTGCTATGTAGGTAGTTGTGGTGAGGTAGCCTTTGCTTTCCCAACAAGGAATATTTGAGGGCTATCTTGAGCAGTGGGTGGAAACTTCCTCAAGAAACTTTGTCATGGTGGCCAAAATTCGTGGGCCTAATGGGCCTTACCGAATTGGTTTCATTTTGGGGTTTAAAGCTGGTTTAGTTAGGATGTAAGATGCTATCAAGCCCAAATTGAATTTTTCTTAGTCCAATCAAATTTTCAAGGTTTATAGGGTTTAATAATGATGTCATAACATGAATTTGAGGGATTAATAGTATGTGAAAGTAATTTAATCAAGTGATTAAACACAATGCTAAAAATTAGATCCATTAGGTTTTTGAAATCACGTTTAGGGTTTGGGGTAATCGTTTAGGGTTCAGTTTCCTCCAAAGTTTTTGGGGTTTCAATTGGATTCTAAATATTTAGGATTTCACTAGGGTTGAAACTCTATTTGGTTTGGCATAAAATGGGTGATTAGATGGAATAGTATTTTGCTTAGGTGACATGATCTCACACTTTAATTTCCTTCATATTTCCATCTCATAATTCTTCTTGGTGCCAAGTATCCAATACTATTCACCAAGTATGGTTAAGATCTTGCCAAGTATCAAAATAAAACTGTTTTTAACCTAATTTAGACATTTCATACTGTGATTTTGAAAACACTATACTTAGTGCTACTAATCTAGGTTACTATTCACTTCAGAAAAGGTAAAAATAAAATTTGCACTATAAAATATACATATTAACTGAATAGTGAAAATAGTTTATCAAAATTCAACCCTAAAATCCCTCAAAATAATCAAAACACATTTTTGAACAAACATTTTGTCTGAAAACTTAAAATGAGTTTATTGCGCCATAAAATCTTAAATTATAAACTCAGTCCAATGGCATAAACCATAACTCATTCTAAAATTTCTAATTACTTCAAATAAAATCGCATTTTTTGGCCCAATAGTGAATGGAAACACTGACTATGTTGACAAACCAAAACCTTCACGATTGGTCGATTCTTAAAAACTTACGAAGTTCTCACGAGGTTCTTAAATCATATAGAAATTTCACCATTGAATTTCTAGCGGGCTGTTACAAGGAGATATTCAAAATTAAAGTTGTTAGGGTAATCTTTCTCTCATAGTCAGGTTAGATTCTCTATCAAATTATAAAGGAGGGAGGTACGTTTTCTAACTGTTGTCATCTATTATCGTGAATCATAAAAGAATCAAAGATTCAAATATTAATGTTTCATGTTAAACTATTTAAAATGTGGTATGAGAGTGACATGTTATATATATGTTTTATGATCTCAATAAAATATACTAGAGAGATATAATAAATGCATATTTGATTTTATATAACCTTCACATGTTTCTCTCGACTTGTTATTATGTTGTGGTCTAATTGAAAATCTAATGAATCCTTCTTTCAGCTTGAGAGAAATTTATGTTATTGTTTGAGAATTTTAAGTGATTGTTTTCGGTTTTCATATGTAGAATTTGCGTATTGATTTTCATGCATAAAATTTTGGTTTCAGAACTATGCTTGGGTTTTCTATTTTCTTCTCTTTGTTTGTACTATGTTGTCTTAAAGAGGAGAGGAGCCACCATATGGGTCTATAGTATGGTGACACAACGGCTTGTGAAACCCTGATTGGACATTGCTAGATGGTAGCTTTTTGTGGGTTTTCAATGACATAAAAAAACCAAAAAAACTAAAACTAAAGGGAAGGGTGTTTGCCACCTTTGTGCAACCCACCTCCCTACAACAGGTTACCATGTTAAAAGATATGGTGGACTCAAGGAGTAGGAGCATTGTGGTCCAACATGGAGATGGAGTCAAGAGGAGGAAGAAGGAAACAGTGTTCATTGTGGCATGTCCACATCAAAGCCAGGAAATGAGGCACCTAACTTGTCAGTGGCAACAGAAGCCTTGAAAGTCAACACAAGCTGTGTTGAAGAAACTCAACCCAAGGAGAAGCAGGTGACGTCGGATATGTACAACCCCCCATGTTACAAAGGCCCTAAGATTTTTCCAATACATGAAAGCCTTGCACCGAGTCAGGAAAGTCTCCAAAAGGACCCTACCAAGCTTCC
The DNA here is from genome assembly GCF_018687715.1 of Carya illinoinensis. Taxonomy (NCBI): domain Eukaryota; kingdom Viridiplantae; phylum Streptophyta; class Magnoliopsida; order Fagales; family Juglandaceae; genus Carya; species Carya illinoinensis. The sequence goes on along the minus strand of NC_056762.1, from coordinate 13,203,709 downwards.
ATTTCAGGTAAGGCCCCCGTACCATGCTGCCCATACCTATGATATAATTATGTTGCCTACTGAGGCTCCTTTTTCAAATATCAAACATAAGGCAAAAGATGGGGTCCCCCCCCCCCCCCCCCCCCAAACGAGACTGGTTTTGAAAAAACAGAAAACCTCCCTTGCAAAGCAGTGAAAGGAAAAACTTGGAAAAGGAAAGTAAGGGAATTGCCAACCCCACTCTTAGATGCCACAAACAAATTTTGTAAACCTCTTCCTCACACCAATATATACCAGAACAAATGAAGCAAATAAAAAACAAAAACTACAACTCAAGCTTGATCCAAGCACAACTCAAGCATGCATGGTGGAGGTTGCTTTGCAGCACCACCAAACCCAATGAACTGCCTGAGCTGGAACTATAGAGGCTTGGGAACTCTTGTACAGTTCAAGATTTTCACCTCTTGGTAAAAACAAAGCAGCCCCATTTAGTCTTCCTCACAAAGACTAAGTGCAACAATGATAAACTGAAAAGAATAAAACTTACACTGGGGTATGAAAACTGTTTCTCAGTTGATAGTAGAGGGAAAAGTGGAGGGTTAGCACTCCTATGGAAAGATACAATCATGGTGGAAGTGATAAATTACACCACTTGGCACATCTCAGCCCTTATAACTTCTCCCATTGAAACAACAAAGTGGCAACTCACAGGCTTTTATGACCACCCAAACTCAGCAAAAAGGCAAGAGAGTTGGCACCTTCTTATGGGTTTAAAACCTACTGGAAGTATGCCTTGGTTGTGCTTAGGGGAATTTAATGAGATCACTCACCAAAGGGAGAAAGCTGGTGCTGCAATTAGACCCTACAGACAAATGCTTCAATTCAGGAATGCACTATCTTTTTGCAACCTATATGATCTAGGCTTCAATGGAGACAGGTTCACATGGTCTAACAACAGAGAGGGAAGGCAATTTACAAAGGAGAGACTAGACAGGGCATGTGGTAACACCACCTGGCTTAATCTCTTTGCAAATCATAAGGTGTCCCATCTAGATTGCTCTCAATCGGATCACAAACCAATCTTAGTTCAGACAATAGACACAAGCACCATAGGGAAGAAGAAGAGGATATTCAGATTTGAATAAGCCTGGTCTAAGGAAGAGGATTGTGAGGACATCATCAGAAATGCCTGGATGCTCTCCAACAGCACAAGCAAACTACACAACACTCTACAAGAGCTCAACCACTACTAAGGAAAACTCAAGGTGTGGAGCAAGAATAAGAGAAGGGATCAAGGGAAAGTATTAAAAGAAAAAACTGAACTACTCAAGCATTTACATAAGAGAAACCAAGGAGACTTATTTGAGGAAATCAAGAAGGTGAAACAAGACATCAATTGCATCATGGATGCTGAGAACCTAAAATGGCAACAAAGAGCAAAACAGGCATGGCTCAAAGATGGTGACCGAAACACAAAGTACTTTCAAAAGTGCTCGAGCTAAAGAAAAAAGACTAATTCCATCAACAGGATCCAAACACCATCAGGTCTCTTAACTCAGGATCCTCAAACCATTTGCCAAACTCTGCAAGATTTTTTCAAAGACCTGTTCACATCCTCCCAACCAACAAGTATTGATGATTGCCTAAACCTCTGTAGAAAGTCATTACAGAAACATGCTCTCAATTCTCTCTGCAGCATTACTGGAACAGAAGTCAAGGTAGCAATTTTTAGCAGGAATCCTCTCGGTTCACTTAGGCCTGATGGCTTCCTTGCCTTGTTTTTTCAAAAATATTGGGACATAGTGGGCAACTGTGTTTCTAAGGCCTCCCTTGAGGTCCTAAATGGGGGTGAATGGAATAACACTTTAAATGAAACTCTCATAGCTCTCATTCCAAAGAAGCTAAACCCAAGCCTTGCCACAGATTTCAGACCAATAAGTTTATGCAATATTCTTTATAAGATCATTGCAAAAACCTTGGCAAACAGGCTTAAAAAAATCCTACCTAGCATCATGCCCCTACTCAGACAACATTTGTACCTGGAAGGCTCAAACAGATAATATCATTGTGGCTTTTGAGTCCTTACACACCATGAAAGCTAGATTAAAAGGTAGGGAAGGATATATGGCTTTAAAACTTGACATGAGCAAAACCTATGATAGGATTGAATGGGAATTTTTGAAATTTATTTTGAAGAAAATGGGCTTTCCAGTCACCTGTATAGAGATTATAATGAAGTGTGTCTCCTCAGTTTCTTATTCTTTCATTGTGAATGGAGAATCTCAACCTTCTTTCTGCCCTACCAGAGGTATAAGGCAGGGTGATCCCCTTTTACCTTACTTCTTCATCTTGTGCACAGAAGCACTAAGCTGCCTCTTAAACCATGCTGAGAAGAACCACCTGATCACAGGCCTACCAATTAGGAAAAATCACTTGCACATTAACCACTTATTTTTTGCAGATGACTCACTTCTTTTTTGCAAGGCTAACTCAATTGAATGGAGCCAACTTTACTCCCTGCTGGAATCCTATGAGAAAGCCTCTGGTCAGAGATTTAATAAATACAAGACTTCCATCTTCTTCAACTCAAACATCAGAGAACAGACCAGGGACATTGTAACAAGCATTGCTAGAATTCATGCAACAAATTCTTATGAGAAATACCTGGGCTTACCAGCCCTTGTAGGAAGGGCCAGATCCCAATCTTTCAAAGACATCTTAGACAAAGTCTAGGCAAAGCTAAACAGCTAGAAAACAAAGCTCCTCTCTCAAGCAGGCAAGGAAACCCTTATTAAGGCAGTCATCCAGGCCATTCCAACCTACAGCATGGGTATTTTCAAGCTCCCTAGGCAAGTACTCAATGAGCTCAACAACTAAGTAAGAGGTTTTTGGTGGGGTCAACAGGCAAAGGAGCACAAAATTTATTGGGTCTCATGGAAACAGATGATAAAATCTAAAAAGTCAGGAGGATTGGGTTTAAGGGATTTTGAACATTTCAATAGTGCTCTTCTTGCAAAACAAGGATGGAGGATCATCTCCTCCCCTAATTCCCTTGCTGCCAGGGTCCTTAAAGCAAAATACTTCAAACATAGCTCCTTACTAAATGCAAAAAAAGGGAATAATACCTCTTTCCTATGGTAGAGCTTCATCTCTGCAAAACCTTTGATAAAGGAAGGACTAGTTTGGCATGTTGGTGATGGTCAATCTATAGAAATGTGGAATGACAAGTGTTTTCCTCAACTCTCAACCTTCAAGCCACAGAGCTCAATTAGGTTTCTCCCATCAGACTCAAAGGTGGCCATGCTCATTGTTAAGGCCACAAACCAATGGAACTACCCACTGATTGAAGCTATATTTGACAGAACAGAAGCTGAGTTACTCAAGAAAATCCCTCTCAGTCCCTATCCCACCTCTGACAAAATGTTATGGAGAGGCACTACAACTGGTATCTTCACTGTCAAGTCAGCATACTACCTAAAATCTGAGATGGAAAATCAAAAACATGGCTAATCCTCTACAACCATAAATGAAGATTTACCTTGGTCATCCATATGGCAACTCAAAGTCCCAATGGCAACCAAGAATTTCCTATGGAGGGCCTGTCTGGAAGCCATCCCCACCAAAGTCAAACTATACCAAAGGAAAGCTGTTACTGAAGACTCTTGCCCCATTTGCAAGCTTCACCCCGAAACAGTAGCACATGCTCTATGAGACTGGGAGGGGAAGGTACTAGCCACCATGAGAATGAATCATACTCTCTTCCCCGACCCCTTCCTAGCTGAAACTTATGCTGCTCGCCAAGCCTTTATCTTCCTTAAAACACTAGGATGGCAAGATGTGATCATGAAGGGTGATTCTCTACAAGTAGTCAACTGCCTAAAGTCCCAAACTGAAACAGATTCTTATGCAGGCTTTTTGATCAAAGCTACAAAAGCAACTTTAGACTCCTTCACTGTATGGACAGTCAGACATATTAAGAGGGCATGCAATTCCATAGTCCATGCCTTATGTCAAGATGCACTAAGCATCAGTAATAGCATTACTCTTGTCGATGCTATTCCATTTTCTATCCAAATTCTATTATAATGAATGAAAACTAGATGTTTTTCCTAAAAAAGAAACCCGCTTATGGGAGGCAACCCATAGAACTTTCTTTTATTCTTTTATTTTTTTATTTGAATTATTTGGATTTTGATGCATGTTTATTTAGCAAGAATAAAGAGCTAAAAATTACAAACTACGGCTGATTCACCATGAGACCAGAGAAGTTCCTTTCATTTCTTTACTCTTTCTCACTTTTGAATTACAGTAGGACATTATTTAGTTTAAATCTGGGGAGGTAAACTCCTATAATCTTTTGGTTTATTTGATTTTATTTTTTTAATTTTTTTTACTTGTGATTCTATAAGTCTTAAGTTGTTTGATTCTCTTACCAGGCATGCATTTAAGCATGATCAAAATTCTCTATGACTTTGAAATTTGTGATTGAGGATGGGACTGCGAAAAATTTTCAAAAATTTCTTTTATGTGAAGCTAAGTTTTGTGGCAACTTTGATTTAAATCTATTGTCCTTGAAAATAATTGAGCACATAATCTTTTTTTTTTTTTTTTTCCCCATTTTGCTTATGAAGAGAATAAGTAGAATTAACTAGGTGAGGGAAGTTCAATCTTGCTTTGCTCTAAAATCTATTGATGGATCATTGAGGTGAAATCCTAGTTAATACCAAATATTAGAGAAATGATCTAGGCATTTTTTTTTTCCATAACCAAAAAGCTTAATTTCCAGCTATCCCAAGTATCATGCCATTATTGCATGATATATTTCCATAGTCAAACCCCATTGAGCTTTATTTTACATAAGCTTTTATTTGTTCTTTTAACTACATCAACCATTTCCGTTTTAAGCTTGAAAAATCATGAATTTACCTTTTACAGTTTGAGAAAATATTTTGGTGGAAATCTACATTTAAAGAAAAAGTTAGTTCAAAGGAAATTATCCACATTATGTTTGCTTTGTTTGATCAAAGTGTGAAAAAAAAGGATTGAAGTAGTAGAAAATTTGAAACTTAAACAATAACCAAGATGGCTAAACGAAAAAGTGGAAGGCTGAAAAAAAAAGGTATTTTTGCTGGATTTGCCTTATTACAGCAACAATAATGTCATTAGTATGGGCATATTATCGAGAAAGAGTTATGGTTTGAACCCTGTGAATATCTATTTTATTGTTTTTTCAACCAAGTATTTTTCCAGTTTGTTTTAATTTTCCTTATCCATTTTCTTCTTAGCTCTCACCCTGTGGCCAATTATTACAACTTGATTAAAGATATTGTGATCTCTAATTTTGGTGTTTGACTACATTAGTGGAGAGAATTTATGAAAATTGGGATTATGGGGTTAAGTTTTGAGAGAATTCTTCTAGTTTAAGCTGTTATACTTTTATCTGAATTTGCAGGTGGTTTGAAGTTAAATTTACTATATCACACACACTCAAGATCTTAACTTTATGTTGAAGTAACTTCTTAACGCTTGCTTAACAAATTGTTAAATTTTTTTATTGATTTTCCTGCTATTTTTTATGTTAAAAGAGTAAGATACTAGTGATGAAATTTAATTCAGATCATGGCTTGGTTAGTAATGATACTTCTCTATGGGGTCTTCTATTTTATTTTATTTTTGTTTGAGGACAAACAAGGTTTTAAGTTTAGGGATGGTTGATGACTTGCATAATTTAGTATATTTTATCACTTTTTAACTTTAAACTTTAGTTTAATTTTTTTTTATTTTTTATTGATTATAGGCTTCATTGTTGTAATTTAAATTTTATTTCAGATTTGAAGAAAAAGAAGATTGAAATTTTAGCAGCCCATCGTTTTGGGACTCTCTCATTTAATGTAGAGTTAGGCACTTTGAAAAATAAAAGCCAAGAGAGAGTTTTATGTAGACGGACCTTTCACAATCATGAGGTTTGATTTGGCAAAAGGAAGCAAGACACTGGGAGTTCTTCGTTTTGACACAACAGCTTGCAGGATCAAAAATAACAAAGATAGGTAATGTGGATCAGCACGTAATGAGGAGCAAATCTCATTTTTGGTTTGGAACTGCATGAACTAATGCCAAGGAGATCATTTCCTTGTTATTTACGGAGCTGAATGCAAGACATGGGGTGTCTTGGTTGATGGTACGAGATGCATGCACGCAAGACCCAACAGGATTTGCTTTTTCATTTTGAATTTATGTGAGATATAAGGTTGGTTTTTAAGGCATGCAAAGCGGGATGCAGCAGCAAATTTGAACTTTTCGGTTTGACTTGGCCAAAAGGATTTCATGCGGAAGCAAAAGAATCTGGCATTGGAGTTTGATGCGAAAAGGAATTTCACACTAGGACGCTTGGATTTGGATGAACGAAACGGAGGAGAAATTTTAATTTTCACTGGGTTCTTTCCCACAGGGAATGGAACACAGTGCAGGGAAAAAAAGACGCACCGACGAAAATTCTATTCGTTTCATTTAAGTATTTTTCAGTGTTCATTTTCTTCTATTCCTCTCAAAAAAATTATGGTGAATTTGTTTCTATTGAATTTAATTTTTAGCATGAACTAAATTTTCTTTATTCTAGGAAAACGATGTAATCTAGTTTCAAACTATGTTTACTTTTCTACGCTAATTTGAAGTAATGTAATCTAGATTTGTCTGATTTATTCTGAGCTTATTACTTCTAATTGACTGGCCATTAGTTAGATGATTTTAATCTTGTGATTTGCTATCGAAAAAGGGAATTGTAGGATAGAAGTTAGATATTTTAGCATATGTAAATATAGAGATCCAAAGACTTATATGAATCTATGTAGTCTTAAAATCGTTGGTGTTAATGCTTTATTGCTTTACTAATTTACATATTCTTGTGTAAAATGATGAACAAGAATATTTCCAATTGACTATCAAAAGAGGCTTTTTGATGAGTTTAGAGATTTTGCTAACAAACAGAGAGAATTAAATTCAATTAGTTAGATGAGAAAAACATAGGGAGAGATTAGTTGAAATCAATTTCCTTGAAGTTTTTTTTCTCATTAATTTGATCTTCGAACAACAACTTTCTTTTTCTTTTAATATTTTCTTTGAATTGATTTTATTTCAAATTACAATTACAAAAATCTTAGTGATTTATCTAAAAAAGTCAAGATTTGTATAATTTTGGTATTTATCAAAAGTAAGTTACAAATCTCTGAGGATGATACTCTTCTCATCACTTTACTATAAAACTATGATGCTGTGTAATTGTAGTGTTGCACCGATCAAAGGGCGATTCCCAAATAATCCAATACGTTGCAAATGGGATTACATAATAGAGAGTCTCAACCAGTGCAAGAAGGCACTGGTGTGTACTCAGCGAACCCCTCAAAGTCAATAGCCCCATTGTGGGAACTGGGTATCTAGAAGACTACTGAGTTTGAGATCCCGTATGTATCTCTCAACACCTTGAGGTTTGCTGATCTAGTAGTGGGTACCCCTCAAAGTAGGGGGATTACACGGAGAAGTAGATTTGGGCCTCTTTGGAGACCCACCCAAGGGAGGAGGCCTCGAGTCCTATGAAGAAAACCAAGATGAACTTTGGGGGACCATTGAAAACAAGATGGAGAAGCAAGAAGAAGGAGAAGAAAGTTGGATTTTGAGATAAAGCACAGGCATAGGGAAGGAGAAAGGTCGAAAGCGAGGTAGAAGACATTTGACGAACAAGGAGGGGGCTTAACTAAGGGTTATGTGATGATTGAATGACCCAAATAGGGAGTTGATAAGTGTGTTAGGAATGGAAACGTTGTCAACGATTCCCACAATCCATCCGACATGATTAGACATGGGTACGGAACCATTGCACTCTATCCCAAGACGTGGGAATGTGTAACGTTAGGGAAATAAAAATCTCTGCCACACCCACGTCATAGGGATTTGCGGGGTAACTCGAAGGGCACATTTATCCCTCGTCAATCTGAACCTGACCCACTTCGCCAAGACCAAAGGCCAACAAGCTAAGGGTCTAATGAATGGCGAGAAGAAAGCCTAGGCCAGCATAAGAAAGATGTGATAGCCTTCACACGAGCACGCATTCAACCACATTGTATTAAATGTGATAAGATGCCACCCAGAACATGGGTAGACATCCTAGGCATAGAGAGAATAGGCATAAAGAATAGGCAGGTTCAGTTCCTAAAATGCCTCTTTATCTCACTTTCTATTTCTCTCGAGTAACGTATTAATTTTGGCATTGGAGATGTTCTAGGTACTTAAGGCCATCAAGCAGTTTTGATATTGGGTTTGGCGAGGAAAGTCGTGCATGGTGCTTGCAGATGGTTCACATTTCATTGCACCTAGAGAAGGTTTGAGTCAGATGATGAAGTGATAAAACTACATAATTAAGCTACTTAAGTGAATAAATTGTTTAACCAAAAATGATTTAAGTACTTAATTATGTAGTAGATCATGATACTTGAGTCCATTGATAAATTCTGATATTTTTTTTGTGCTTAAAAAGATTAATAATGCAATTGTTTCACATCAAAATAAATATCTTAATTTTACTCTTCTCATATCATGTTTATACGCTGCAGGGCAATTATTTCTTTTTAGAAAGAAATACATGAGTTGCTGACATCCCTTTTTAAGTATAGAGAAATGTTATAATAAAGGGACATTCTTGACAAGTCACAAACAAATGCAAAAGGAGCTGCAAGCTGCAGCAAAGACACTTACACACGTTGGACAGACAGCACACACTCGGACACAGCAGAGCAACGCAGCTCATGCCTCACGCTGGATTTCGTTAGAAAGCAGGGGCATTTCAAACCTGAGAGATGGAAGATAGCTAGACGCACATGTTGTTCTGCACAATTTATTTCAATTAATCTCACCATGGAAATATGGTTGCAGCATGCAAGCACAGGAAGACGGTAGGTTTTATTCCTTCTGTCAGTTCTACAATAGGACATGGATATATGCGCTGGATCGCTGAGGCAAGGCGGCTAGTTATTATTCTTCTTGCTGCTTCTTTTGGTTTTCGTTCAGCTACAGCAGAGTAGAGTTGGAGTTTTACTTTTTTCTTTCTTTTGTTTCAAACCCTTGGGCAGCTGGTGTTGGTTTTATTCATTTTCTTGCTTTTTGATTTTAGACTCGGACGTTGTTTTTGTTCGGAGCAGTAGATTAGTTCCCAGTTTTAATTTTCTTTTTGGGCAGCTGGAGGCAGCAGCAAATTTTCATAGCTTTACTTTTCTTGTTCCAGACAGATTTAATTTTCAGTAGCCTTTTAGCATTCTATTTCTTACGGCTGGAGGTTTTTCCAGACCTAGGATTAGAGTAGTGCAGAGTTTTATTCTTCTTTTCTTTTTTCCTTTGAGGCAAGGCGGCTTGCTTTGTCTTCAAGCACTTATTTTCGTTCCAGACACAATTTATTTTTGGGAGTAGCTTTTTTTTGAGCATGTCTTTTTCTTAGAGCTTTTCTTTCCTTTAAGATGTTGGTCGGCTGGTTTTACATTATTTTTTTTGAGCTTTACATTTTCGTTTCATCTTAGATATTTGGGATTCGGCATTTTAGTTTTTGCTTCAGACTTTTGGCCAAGAGCATTTCGGCATTCTATCTTTATTATTTATTTGTGATGATCATTTAGCTTGTTTTTGTTTTATTCTTCTGCAATTATTTTCATACAACAATTTAAAATGTTAGGATTTATCATTTTAGAGCATTTTATCCATTTAGAAATGATAGACTAGATTTTTGGGCTTGGGATTCAATGAGTAACCTATGACTGATTTGGGGTGGTTTTTCTTCAATGTTATGTGATTTCAATGATTAACTTGGTAGATGATATTTTAGTTTACATCTAGAAAGGATCGAAGTTCTTTGTTCTTGGTTTAGATTAGTTGTAGACGTAAGGGCACAATTAATACTTGAACAAGTAACAAGACTTTGATGGTTTTCTTTCATTTTTTTTACAATTGTTATATAATCTGTCAAGTAGTTTTATTAGGCCAAGAATTGTTGTTCATTGCTATATTATCCGACCATGACTTCTATGAATAGGATCATGGTTGAGAGAATGTGAAAAGATAAGTAAATCCATCTCCAAATCAGTGGGTGAAAAATTATATCCCAAGTGTTTGTTTTATTGTTTCTTACAAGTTTAATTCATTTGCTACACTTTTTCTCTAAACTTCTTAGTTTTGGTAATTTTAGAAACATAGATTCACATTTATTTTCATCTTTCATGATCGATACATTTTTTTTACACAAAGGAAATCTCACGAACGCTTTGATAACTCTTTGTCCCCGTGGAATACGATCCTGGACTCATCCTTGTATTACTTTGATAGCTTCTATGCTTGGAAGACAAAATTATAAGTTGATCAAGTTTTTGTGGTGGAGATGCCCCAACTAGCTTTTTGCTAGACTCTAGCAAATAAAGCGAATGAATTCATGCAAAGTTGAAATTACCAACTTGAGAAAATCTGAGAATCACATGCCATGAAATAGACTTGTTGAGTTTAAGAATATTGGAAATAGATTAATTTGAATTTTGTATCAACTGGGAGATTTATACACCATATAGTTAATCAACCAAGGGAATTACATGTAACAAAGCTTACTTCAAGTGTATGGGAATGAGGTTAGAATTCCAAGATCGACTACCAAGAGGCATTAACAGTTTCAATCACAGCAGCTAATCTGAGATAACCATAGGTCTTACTCTAAGTCAAAACCATTATAGTGGTGGCTTTCACGCTATTATACTTTAAAAGGCGCCTACTTTCTTATTTAGTAAGGACCCCGGTAATAGGCAGCCTTTTTCAATAAACAAATGTAAATCAATTTTTTTTTTTTTGGAAACGAAATATATCCTAGTGGGAGAATCAAGCCTATGAATGTGCGCCTACCCACACTTTCACAAGTCGGCCCTTACCACTAGTCTACCTAAATGATTTTTTTTTTTTTTTTTTTTTTTTTTTTTTTTTTATCCTTGGCCTGTCTCTTTTCTAATTTGATTCATTCCAAATTTCTTCCTAAGCCATTAGGATATAGTTCATTAGAGTTCCAAACAACTGAAGTGTAAATCAACAAACAATGACCCAATGTAGTCTTTCTAGGCATTCCGGGCATGTGTTGTGTGTGTTTTAGTAAAACTTTCAACATCTTTCCCTTGGTTTAACAATTAAATAAAATGGATAAGTCCCTATTTTGACATATACTTATATTTGCACTACATTCCACATGTTCCATGACCTCAACAAATCATTTTTTAGTTCATTTTCCAGCATGTAAATTCAAGAATAGGGAATTTAATCTTCTTTCAACTCATTACCAACTCCCCCAAGGTGGACCAAAATCTAAGGCATGCAAATAGAAAAATAAATTCTCTTCCATCCCCCAACTAGATTGTAGCATTGTCCTCAATGATGCAAGAGAAATGAAGAACAAAAGAAAACAATGAAAAGCAAAATGATAGTGAAGGGAATGAAGGGTTACCTGGTCAGAAGAGAAACATATGACAAGAAGAGAACAACGAAAAATAGAAGAGAGAAAAACACACCTGCATAAACTAAAAGGTAAAACAGAAAAATGCAAAGAAGAAGTGAAATAAGATGACAAACAAGTCAAACATCAAGGGCTCGGTTGGAGGGTCAGGGTCCAATAGATGGATGGTGGTATCCTTTGGTGAAAAATGGTCAAGAAAATGTTTGAGTCGCTGTCCATTAACCTTAAAAATATTACCATTGTGTGGATTGAGGATTTCAACAGCCCCATGAAGAAACACTGTCTGAACAATATAAGGACCATTCCATTTGGATTGAAGTTTACCGGCAAACACATGGAGTCTAGAGTTGTAGAGGAGAACCTTTTGATTAGGGAGAAAACTCTTTCTCAAAATGTGCTTGTTGTGGAAAACCTTAGTTCTCTCCTTGTAAAGTTTGGCATTACCGTAGGCATCATGTCTCAATTCTTCTAATTCATTCAGCTCCAATTTCCTTAAAACACTAGAATTGTTAGTAGAAAAGTTAAAGTGCTTGACAGCCCAGTAAGCCTTGTGTTCTAGCTCAATAGGGAGATGACATGTTTTACCGTAAACCAAACGATAGGGAGACATGCCTAGGACAGTTTTAAAAGATGTCCTATAAGCCCATAAAGTGTCTGAAAGCCTCAAAGACCAATCTTTCCTATTTGGGTTGACTGTTTTTTCAAGAATGGTTTTGATCTCCCGGTTGGCCAACTTAGCTTGGCCATTGGTTTGAGGATGATAAGGAGTTGAAACTCTGTGATGGACCCCATATTTTTTCATTAACGCCGCCAATGGTTTATTGCAAAAGTGGGAACCTCCATCACTAATTAAAATCCTTGGTATCCCAAACCGAGTGAAAATGTTGTCTTTCAAAAATTTTAACACCACCCGATGATCATTGGTCATACATGGTATTGCCTCGACCCATTTAGAAATATAGTCCATAGCAACAAGAATGTAAAGATAACCAAAAGAAGACGGAAAAGGACCCATAAAATAAACCCCCCAACAATCAAAAATTTCTAATGCTAAAATAGGTTGTAAGGGCATCATGTTTCTACGGGTGATTCCTCCTAACTTTTGACATGGTTCGCATGCCTTACAAAAATTGTAAGCATCCTTAAACATGTGGGGCCAATAATAACCACATTGAAATATTTTAGCCACTGTTTTCTTAGCTGAAAAGTGGCCTCCACACGCACTAGCATGACAAAAATTTAGTATGTGCGGAATGTCACAATTAGGCACACACCTTCTCAAAATTTGATTAGAATAATATTTGAATAAATATGGGTCATCATAAAAGAAAGATTTGACCTCCAATTTAAACCTTTTGATGTCTTGAGAGCTCCAATGTGGTGGGGTGTGTCCTGTCACCAAGAAATTGACAATATCAGCAAACCAAGGTAAAGAATTAACAGCTAAAAGCTGTTCATCTGGAAAGGAATCTGAAATGGGAGTAGTAGGTTTAGAATTTTTAACGACGAGTCGAGATAAATGATCAGCAACCACATTTTCTACTCCTTTTTTTATCCTTGATGCTGATATTAAATTCCTGCAATAACAAAATCCATCTAATCAGTCGAGGCTTGGCATATTTCTTTGTGAGCAAATATTTAAGAGCTGCATGGTCAGTGAATATGACAATTGGAGAGCCTAAAATGTAAGCTCTAAATTTATCCAAAGCAAAAACAACTGCTAGTAACTCCTTTTTAGTGGTGGAGTAATTTTTCTGAGCTGCATCAAGTGTTTTGCTTGCATAATAAATCACAAATGGAAGCTTACCTCTCCGCTGACCAAGGACAGCACCTATGGCAAGGTCACTGGCGTCACACATGATCTCAAATGGCAGTGACCAGTCAGGTGGTTGAATTATAGGTGCAGTGACAAGCATAGATTTGAGTTGCTCAAAAGCAACTCGACATGCATCAATCCAATTAAGAATGCAATCCTTAGCTAACAACTCACACAAAGGTCTCGATATGGAGCTAAAGTTTTTTATGAAACGCTTATAAAACCCGGCATGTCCCAAAAATGATCTAATATCTTTGACTGATTTTGGAATGGGTAACGTCGATATTAGATCAGTTTTAGATTTGTCAACTTCAATGCCTCGAGCTGACATGATGTGACCAAGGACAATACCTTGCCGCACCATAAAATGGCATTTTTCTCAATTTAAGAGCAGATTTTTCTCTTCACATCGAGCCAAAACAGCAGTGAGGTGAGTAAGGCATGCATCAAATGAATCACCATAGACTGAAAAATCAACCATAAACACCTCCAAGATATGCTCAACCATGTCACTAAAAATACTTAACATGCATCGCTGAATTGTGGCGGGTGCATTACAAAGTCCAAAGATCATTTTCCTAAATGCAAAAGTTCCAAACGGGCAAGTAAAAGTAGTTTTTCTTGGTCTTCAGGGGTTATTTCAATTTGATAATATCCCGAAAAACCATCAAGAAAACAATAAAAACTATGGCCTGCAACACTTTCCAGAGTTTAGTCTAAAAATGGTAATGGAAAATGGTCCTTTCTTGTGACAGCATTTAGTTTCCTAAAATCAATGCACATGCGCCATCCTGTAATGGTCCTAGTTGGGATTAACTCATCTTTTTCATTTTTCACAATTGTAACCCCAGATTTCTTAGGAACTACTTGAGTAGGACTTATCCATTGACTATCCAAGATGGGATAGATGATACCTACATCCAAGAGCTTCAAGACTTCATTTTTAACCACCTCTTTCATCGTAGGATTCAACTTCCTTTGCATCTCTCGAATTGGTGATGAATTCTCCTCCAAGAAAATTTGATGTGTGCAAATGGTGGGGCTGATTCCTTTGATGTCGGCAATCGACCATCCAAGTGCTCCTTTATGTTGCTTAAGAACCCGTAGGAGTTGCTCCTCTTGCTCAACTGACAAAGAAGATGAGATAATACATGAAAAAGTGTTAGTTGGCCCAAGAAAAACATATTTCAGCAATTCAGGTAGTGGTTTCAAAACCGGTGATGGAGGAACTTCATCCGATGGTTGTTGGTGTATGGATTGAAGTGGCAGATCTTCGAACTTAAGTCACCACAATGAGTCCATTTTGCTACCTGTACCAGAATTTACTGCATTAGTATCCAACAATTCACTATTTTCTAAGGTTCCAGGTAAAACAAGTTCCATTTGACTCTCTTGCTAAAAAAAAAATTCTTTAGCAAGTAAAGATTCCAAAAAATTCACTTCCTGGAGTTCTTTCAAATCTTGTAGTTGCCTACAAGTGTTGAACACATTTAACTCCAACATCATATTGCCAAAAGTCAATTTAAGGATGCCACTTCGACAATTTATCAAAGCGTTGGAATTAGCCAAAAATGGCCTCCCTAAAATGACGGGTGCCTGAAAAACAAAGTGAGGAGTTAATTGAACATCTAATACCACAAAATCAACGGGATAATAAAATTTATCCACTTGCACCAACACATCTTCTACCACTCCCCTACGCTTTTTAATTGAACAGTCAGCCAATTGCAAGATGATAGAAGTTGGTTTCAACTCTCCTAAACCAAGTTGTTCATAGGTGTTATAAGGAAGCAAATTGACACTAGAACCTAAGTCTAGTAGTGCTTGGCCTATTTTGGAGCTTGCTATAAACACAAGCTATTGTTGGAGAACCCGGATCTTTATACTTAGGAGGAGTATTGGATTGGATAATGGCGCTGACTTGTTCCGTGAGAAATGCCTTTTTTTTCACATTAAGTCTTCTTTTAACTGTACACAAATCTTTCAAAAATTTGGCATATGTGGGGATTTGCTCAATGGCATCAAGAAGAGGAATGTTAATGCGTACTTGTCTAAAAATGTCCAAAATCTCAGCATGATGTTTATCTTTATATAAAGGAACCAATCTTTGAGGAAAGGGTGCTGGAGGAGTTACCTTTGGTTCCAAAGAAACATCAACATCAGAATTTTTACCTTGTGCATTAGAAATGGAACTTTCACCTTTCTTGCCAGCTTCATTACCCAATATTTCAACTTCTTTGCCACTACGGAGAGTTATTACGGCCTTGCAAGTCTTGACACTTGCTTCTGAAGAAGATGAAGACTTTATGGCGGCAATTTGGACTTGAGGATTTGGTTGGGGTTGAGACGAGAATTTTCCTTTCTCTTGCACACTCAAGGTCGTGTTCAGCTTGGTCAAATTATTCCTTATGTCATTGCTGGCTTGAGAAGTTTGGTTATTTATGATGGTTTGACTTTGCATGAACTGTTAAAGAGTAGAAGCCATTTGTTGAAATGGGTCATCCATGGGTCTTCTAGGGGCTGGAATTAGTACATTTTGCTGGGTATGAACTGAATATTGAGGTGCACTAGCTCCCAGATGTGCTGAATTTGTGGGATAATCATTTCTCCAGCTGAAATTGGGATGATTTCTCCAATTTGTATTGTAAGTGTTAGAATATGGTGTAGGAAAAGGCTTAGAAATCATGTTAACAGGGTGAGAAGCATCACACAAAACTTCTTTAAAAGCTGGAATAGTAGGATATTTAGATGTTACATGGCTAATATCCTCACAAATGTTACATTTTCCTTGTTTTGGAATGTCTTGAATTTCATGTACTTTATTCAATTCAATCGCCTCCAATTTTTTTGACAATAAGGCAAATTTAGCTTTCAAATCATCCTCCTCATTTAAAACATATTTACCCCCCCACTTACGGTTATCAATGGTTCAGCTCTATCATAGACACAAGAAGTGTCCCATGATTGAGCGTTTTCAGCCAAGTAATCAAAATATGCAAATGCTTCTTCCAGTTCCTTATTAAAGAATTCTCCATTACACATGGTTTCAACAAATTGTCGCATCTTAGGTACCAAAGCTTCATAAAAAAAAACTAATAATGCGCCGATTCTCGTAACCATGGTGTGGACAAGCATTTAAGAGATCTTTGAATCTTTCCCAACTTTGATAAAAAGTTTCATTTTCCTTTTGAGAAAAATTCATGATTTGTCTCTTTAAAGCATTAGTGCGATGCATTGGAAAAAACTTTTTCAGAAATTCAGCTTGCATTTCTTGCCATGTTCCAACGGATCTTGGCCTCAATGCATTCAACCATGTTTTTGCTTTGTCCTTAAGAGAAAAAGGAAACAACTTCAATCTAACAATCTCCTCAGTACAGTTTTGATCAGAAAATGTGGAGCATACTTCCTCAAACTCCTTGAGGTGCAAGTAGGGATTTTCAGAATCCATTCCATGAAAATGAGGCAATAATGGTATCATTCAAGGTTTAAAATTGAAATTATGAGCATTCAAGGGTGTAATGATGCACGATGGAGTGGTGGTCCTAATAGGATGCAAATATTCTCTAAGTGTCTGGTTGGGATTTTCCATCTCCTTATTATTGTGTTCTTCTTCTTCAGCCATGTTACTATGAGTGTCAAATGATGATTTAAATATTGAATTAAGAGAAACAGATGATGCACTCGATGATGAGGTCGATGATTCAGTCCTAGCAAGTCTATATGTGCTATCTCTAGCCCAACCAGACATGCAACTTCAGCACAAAACAAGATAAAAATAAATAAGTAAAATGAGAGGTAAAGATATCACCCAGGCTGTGAAGAGGTTCACAGCTCTACAAACGTCCTCTCAGGAAAGAGAGAATGCTTTGACAAACATCCGTTGTCCCCGGCAAGGGCGTCAAAAACTTGATCAGCTTATAATTTTGTCTTCCAAGCGTAGAAGCTGTCAAAGTAATCCAAGGATGAGTCCAGGATCGTATTCCACAGGGACAAAGAGTTATCAAAGCGTTCGTGAGATTTTCTTTGTGTAAAAAAAATGTATCGATTATGCAAGATGAAAATAAATGTGAATCTATGTTTCTAAAATTACCAAAACTAAGAAGTTTAGAGAAAATGTGTAGCAAATGAATTAAACTTGTAAGAAACAATAAAACAAACACTTGGGATACAATTTTTCACCCACTGATTTGGAGATGGATTTACTTCTCTTTTCACATTCTCTCAACCATGATCTTATTCCTAGAAGTCATGGTCGGATAATATAGCAATGAACAACAACTCTTGGCCCAATAAAACTACTTAACAGATTATATAACAATTGTAAAAAAAATTAAAGAAAACCATCAAAGTCTTGTTACTTGTTCAAGTATTAATTGTGCCCTGAAAAGAAAATTAAAACTGGGAACTAATCTACTGCTCCAAACGAAAACAACGTCCGAGTCTAAAAACAAAAAGCAAGAAAATGAATAAAACCAACACCAGCCGCCCAAGGGTCTGAAACGAAAGAAAGAAAAAAATAAAACTCCAACTCTACTCTGCTGTAGCTGAACGAAAACCAAAAGAAGCAGCAAGAAGAATAATAACTAGCCGCCTTGCCTCAACGATCCAGCTCATATATCCATGTCCTGTTGTAGAACTGACAAAAGGAATAAAACCTGCTGTCTTCCTGTGCTTCCATGCTACAACCATATTTCCATGGTGAGATTAATTGAAATAAATTGTGTAGAACAACATGTGCGTCCAACTGTCTTCCATCTCTCAGGTCTGAAATGCCCCTGCTTTCCAACGAAATCCAGCGTGAGGCATGAGCTGCATTGCTCTGCTGTGTCCGAGTGTGTGCTGTATGTCCATCGTGTGTAAGTGTGTTTGCTGCAGCTTGCAGCTCCTTTTGCATTTGTTTGTGACTTGTCAAGAGTGTCCCTTTATTATAACATTTCTCTATACTTAAAAAGGAATGTCAGCAACTCATGTATTTCTTTCTAAAAAGAAATAATTGCCCTGCGGCGTATAAACATGATATGAGAAGAGTAAAATTAAGGTATTTATTTTGATGTGAAACAATTGCATTATCAATCTTTTTAAGCACAAAAAAAAAAAAAATCAGAATTTATCAATGGACTCAAGTATCATGATCTACTACATAATTAAGTACTTAAATCATTTTTGATTAAACAATTTATTCACTTAAGTAGCTTAATTATGTAATTTTATCACTTCATCATCAGACGAACATGTACGAATGAAGCCAACGGCAGTCGGTACCTAACCTACCGGCCTCTTGTGTCGCCGGCAGGTTGGTTCCAGGCCTCACCTTACCTGGCCACCCTTGGTGGTCATCACCTTGTATGGCCATGGAGCTTTCCTCAACCATCCCCTTCCTTGACTACTATAAGTTACTAGTCACCCATGCGTAACTCAGCATGGTACTTTGCTAGGCCAGAGGTTGTTCGACCACTGAGCTTTCCTCAGCCTCCACCTTTCTCGGCCATTGCAAGTTACTCGATCACCCATGTGTTCCTTGGCATGGTGCTTTACTTGGCCCCAGATTGCTTGGCCATGGAGCTTTCCTTGGTCACCACCTTCCTTGGACACTGTAAGTTACTTGGTCACTCATGAGTTCCTCGGCCATGTGTTTCTCAGCCATTTTCAAAACCTCTTGGCCAACATAGGTCCCTCATCCATTGTCAACACCTCACCAATGTTGATCAACGTGGAGATCCTCCACCTCAACGACGACCAAGTATTGTATGTCCTCAACTACACACAACATGTTGTGTAGGGCTAGTCTTTGGTGGCGGAGATGCACCATCCCTCGCCATGAAGATCCTACAAGCCACAGGAGTTTCCCCCACCCATGAAGACCTTCCACGCTACAAAGATGTTGCTACCACCTTTGTCTCCTTGGTTGACATCGTCCCTGCCATAGAGATCTTGCTCACCTACAGTAAGTGCTCATCCACAGCAAGTGGTCACCCACAACTAATGCTTACCACAGCAACTGCTCACCAAAGTGATTCCCATGCCACTGATCCCACCTTAAAAGCAACCATAAAGCATATTAGCCGTATCCAACAAAACAGTAAGGATATTGATCCTATTTGAACGGTGAATTGAGTTTGGTGAATAGTTGCACAAAAAAGAAAAGAAAGGGAGAGAGAAGAAGAAGAAGAAGAAGAAGAAGAAGAAGAAGAAGAAAAGAAAAAAGTTTAAAAAGCGGCTAAACTGCTCCTATTTGTCTCTCACAAAATTTTTCCACAAAAAATCCTCAAAGTTCCATGGGAATCTTAGTGCCAGCACACCCTGAGAACATACTTTATTGGAAACCGTTAGCATGACACAAGAAACAGGCTACAAGGCCCCTCCTAGTCACCACCCAAGTGCCTTAAATATGTTTCCATCATAACAGACCATTCAGTATTGTAGGCAATCTGAATCTTCATCATTGACAAAGTATGGTGGCCCATGAGCATCACTTGTGCACCTCAAACTATCACCACGCTTTTAGCAAAATGATTTAGGTTTACAAATCTCACACTTAAGATTTGAATTATCTACACTAACCGGTTTGGATTTTTAGCACAGTTGAGCATCTCCTTTAACAAAGTTGAGTCCCTTGATTTGCCTTGAACAATAGGCAGTGATTGTCTGACTCTCACACACAAAGCCGAGTCCCTTGATTCGCAGTGAACAATGGATAGTGATAGTCTCTTAACTGCTTGACCCTCATGCACAAAGTCGAGTCCCTTGATTCATTGTGAACAACGAGAGGTGAAAGTCCCTTGATTGCCTGACCCTCACGTACAAAGTTGAATCCCTTGATTCACCACAAAAAATAGGCAGTGACAATCCCTTGATTGCCTGACCCTCATGCACAAAGTCGAGTCATTTGATTGCTTGAACCTCACGAACAAAGTCAAGTCCCTTGACTTGCTAGAAACTACGGGTGGTGACAATCCCTTGACTACCCAACCCTCGCGTACAAAGTCGAGTCCCTTGACTCGAGTCAAACTATGGGCGGTGACAATCCCTTGATTTCCCTACCCTCGCGTACAAAGCTGAGTTTCTTAACTCGCTGCTAACAACAAGTGGTGACAGTCCCTTGACTGCTTGGCCCTTATACTTAAAGCCAAGTCCATCTCCCGCCTAACATCTTCTCCAGCAAATGTCGAGTGTAGATACTAGTGCCACAGTCTCCACCAACGGGTTACCTTCGAGAACGAGCTTCTGGCCTCCATAACCGCTTCACGTGGGTTACCTTTGAAAATGAGTCAACAGGCTTGGCAACTACCTGATATGGACCCAGTGGATTGATGGGCTTCTTGACTACTTAGCTTGGGTTACTAGAAACAAACTCTAACATCCACACCAAAACGAAAACATCAAACAACAATTCACATCAAGGGCCAAAAAATTCGCTAATGCCATAAAAACAAAAAGGATAAAAAAATATACACTCTTTGCTAATGATAAATAGTCTCATGCAACCTATCAGGCCAACATTCATACAAACAAATTCTGAGCCAAGCTCCGTGCTCACATCTGGCACGATCACATACAGCTCCTGCCTGCCTCTTCAAGTTGAACTCAGCGCTCTTAACTAGT
This sequence comes from Carya illinoinensis, assembly GCF_018687715.1. Taxonomy (NCBI): domain Eukaryota; kingdom Viridiplantae; phylum Streptophyta; class Magnoliopsida; order Fagales; family Juglandaceae; genus Carya; species Carya illinoinensis. The sequence goes on along the minus strand of NC_056762.1, from coordinate 13,182,794 downwards.
GGGGTTAAGCATATCTCCTGCCTACTTCTCCAAGTCGAGCTCTCCTAACTAGCATGGTCGAGCACATCTCTTACCTACCTCTCCTAGCCGAGCTCTGTGCTCGCAACTAGTGTCGTTGAGTATATCTCCCATCTACTTCTCTAAGCAGTGCTCAATTCTTGCAACTAGCTAATAGTCTCTAGACTCTACCACAAGTGCATGGGTCGTGACAAATAGAACATGACAAAAGGAGTATCATTTCCAAAAGGAGGAGATTCAAGTTCTAATTTATAAAATTTTATATATTATTTAGACAATCCCAAATTGCTGTGATTGACTACAAATTCTTTACTTGAAAAAAAAAAAAAAACCAAATATGAAAGGTTCCTAAGGCTTGGATTTTATTAATTGAATTCTTTCAATGAGTTTAAACATGTTTGCTTGCATTAATGTTTTGCTAATTACAATAACCGAATTTTCTTTTTTATGTGATTTCAAAGTATAACACCTATATCTATCTTAATCCTATGTCTACTGTCGTGATCATAGAAATTAATATAAACTCATTAGGCTCTGTGACATTCTTAAATGTAGGTCACAAAAGTGTGTATTTATTTCTAAACTACAATGCCAAGGTTTGACGAATTCATGAACTAACATTGAACTTCAACCTTTGTTACTTCATTCAACATCTTAAACATGAAATTCATGGCCAGTAAATTGCAAGAATGGAAACCAAAATCATCAAATTGCAATTAACAAAGGATATTCGATATAACCATATTCAAATCATATTAAAAATTCAATGACTATATCATGCCCTAGAATAAGAAAACTAGCAAATCATAATTGATAAAAAAATCCAATTATTTCTCAAACATAAATTCGAATTCAACATCCTTAATAACAATTTAAAAACTAAAAATTATAGAAAGAAAAAAAAAACTGTGTAATTGTAGAAATCGTGAGCTTTGCTTTTCCTCTAAGAATTACAGTTGCTTCTTTCAATCCTCCTCTCTCAATTTTGTGCCAATAAAATGCTTATCTATGGTAGAAAAAAAACCATAAGGTTTTCCTGATTTCTTTTAAAAATCGCCTGACTTTTTGGACTTATTTTGGCATCTACATACGGGCCTCAGAAGTTTAGATTTTGAAATCATTATTAGAGACAAAGTTGTAGCTCTTTTATGATAGCTTTCCTGATTTCTTTTAAAAATCGCCTGACTTTTTGAACTTATTTTGGCATCCACATACGGGCCTCAGAAGTTCAGATTTTGAAATCATTATTAGAGACAAAGTTGTAACTCTTTATGATAGCTTTCCAACCCATTAAGAATTGAATCAATTGGATATGTGAACACAAAGTTATGGTTAAAATACTAAAGTATGTCCTGGATATCTCCTAGCGCATTTCGAATTTGAATTTCTTGTGGATTCCTTCCATGATTTCTTTTTTCTTTGTTCCTTTTTTTTTTCTAGAACCTTTTCTTTTTAAAACCCTCCTTCCATATTTTTCTGTACCCTCATGAATGTTTTAGATCTCATTCTCAGCTTTCCAACGCACCTAAGCTTGCTTTATTCTGACTTCTAGAACTCCAGGTACAGGTTGAAAACCAAAACAAGGTCTAGGCTACAATAAACTTCCAGATAGATTTTGACTTTTCTGTTTCTACTAAATTTGGAACTTCAAAACAACAAAACTGGGTTTTGAGCTCTTCATAAAAGTTTTAGGTAAATGTCTTAGCTTTCCAACAAGGTAAACAAAACCTAAAACTGAGGTATGTAACTCCAATTAGAAATAAAAAACCAAACAGTGTGCTGGTTTGACTAGACCAGACCAACTAGGATTTGCTCTCTAAGCCTAGCACCATTTTTGCGACTTCACATGATCCAAATTCCAACCTAATTCAATAATTAAATACCTGCAAAATATCAAGAATTGGTAAGAATTAAATAAATATAAAATACACCTAAAATGCTAAACAAACGAGCTAATAAACATACAAAACACTATGAATCAAAACAATTAGGGCTAAGAAAATGTGTGAAATAAATTCCCACATCACTAGTGCAGTCAAGCACATGTCCCGCCTACTTCTTCAAGCTAAGCTCCAAGCTCACAACTTGCATGGTCGAGCACAAGTCCTGCCTACTTCTCCAAGCCGAGCTTAGTAGTTGCAAATAGCACGGTTAAGCATATCTTCCACCTACCTCTCCGAGCTGAGCTCTAATCTCACAACTAGTGTGGTCAAGCACGCTCCTACCTACCTCTCTAAGCCAAACTCCACTCTCGAGAAGCTTCATTGCTTTACACAAACAAACAGAAAACATGGGACCAATTCCCAAAATTTATTTTTCTATAGTTATTCTCAAACTCTCTATCACAGCTTGACTCAAAGATTCTCAAGGATTTCTTGGTAAGCAAACCGGCCTTAAGAACCGCGGGTAATTGTTGGGGTTAAAAAGAGTAGGCCTGGATACACCAGGCCCAGCCTATCAAAACGCCATCATCAGGAGACAAATGGAAAAATGAAGGAATGGGATAAGACAAAAAGGAAAAGTAGGATGTCATAGAAAAAAATAGAAAAAAGAGAAATGAGAGGAAAGCAAGTCAGACAAGCAATAGGAGACATAAAGCTGTTGTTCCTCACCACTCCCAAAGGCCTGAATAAAAAGGATCATATTAGACGCAAAAGGGAAACGAGAGACTTCTGAGTGACTATTATGAGAACAAAGAGATAATCTCCAACTTGAGAATGAGAGTTTGAGAAATATTATCTTCTCCACTAAAAAGGGTCTTCGACCTCCATTGTATAAAGAGAAACGAAAGATCATGAGAGCCTTTCAAATATTCATATTATTGTGGATTTTTCATCTAAACAACCCGTGGACATAAGCCTAGTGCCAAACCATATAAATCTATATGTCTCCCTCTTTATTTACATTTCCTATATTTATATTCTATTCACTACTATGGATGTATGTACGGACACCGTACCACCGTATCGAACCGCCATCTAGGGCTTCAAATTGCCTCATCAAGTCTTGAACTACCACTGTGTGATTTTATTAACAATTGAAGTAACTTGCCCTCACCTAGTCCAGCACCTCATGACAAACACTAGCATGTGACTCGATTTCTAGCCATCTCACAATGGCTAGATCTAGATCTCTACAGGTCGTTCGACGCCTTCTTTGATGCATTTAATTAACAAAATTAAAAAATAAATAAAAATCTTCATTTTTTTTAAAGATAGAGAGTAATTTAATTATGATACAAATAAAAAGAATAAATTTATATTTGTGAAAAGAGAAATATTTTAGCATCAAATAGATCCTATAAACTGACATGAGTTGATGTAACGACCCGGCCCAATAATTCTAAGTTTGGAATATTGATAATTTTTATTGGGTCTAAATTATATTTAATGGGCCATATTGGATAAGCCAACAAGCGATAAATTATTGAGGTTGATTAGGAGTTTTAATTAGGCAAAAAAAAAAAAAACTAGTTTAAATCTCTTTTATTATTTATTGAATGAGTTAGACTCTTTTTAGAATTTAAAGATTGGCCATTAGAAATTTATTTTAATTTAAAATCATCACTAATTGAAATTTCCTACGCAATCTCCATCACTACTAATCCTACATTTAATAAACGATTAGATCATGTTTCTAAATTCAAACTCTCTTCTTGAATGAATGTGACCAAGTCCAACTTGAACTCGAACTCGTTGACATCCTATTCCAATAGAGATACAACTCTACAAGTCATCTTCACGTTAAAACTCTTTAATTGACTGCCTTCTCAAACTCTAAGCCATGTACATCTCCACCTTCCACTAGGATTCATGCCCCAATAGAACTCACTTACAATTCTAAAAATCATCTTCACATGAAACCTCTTAAACCGACTTCTTATATATAAGCTCAGCCACCAGCACTTTACGTGTATCTCATTCCTCTTCAAGCCCCAATGTAGTTTCTACTTACCCAAAATCACACAGAGCACCTCTAGTCCACCAGCATCCCTCACACTTTCTCTCATTCCAGTTCACATGATCGATTTCATGCTGAAAATATTGGATTAACGCTACGAGGTAAGTAGCATGATCATACCTTTACACGTATGTACGGTAAATGACATGTCTTTTATAAAAATATTATGCATGTATGCCCTCCATTGGAAGACCTTTTTTTATGGACCCGAGTCATAAATATCATGATTTTATGCATAAGTTTTATATTAGTTGCTATACATGCATGAAATATTTTGTGAAAATCCATGATTTATGTGAAGATTTATGCATTAAATTATTTATGAAAATTCATAATTTTATGAAAGGAGTTGTGCATCAAAATATTTATGAAAAATCATGATCATTTTATGTGAGGAAATATGTATCATGACATTTTATGAAAGAATGTGATTTCATATGAAATTTATGATATGACAGATATGCAAGTATGATTATGATGAAATATGAATAATAAGATCCGTAACGCCCATGTTATGATATGAAAATGGTACCATATGTTATGGGCATATTTCATTGCCAAGTTGCACATACTGGTAGTGCACCCAGTGTGTAGACTCCACTTATGCATGGATTCCATAACCTGTGGCCAACAGGCAGAATCAGAATCTACTTAAAATCACTAACTCTAAGTCATGGGATTCAACAGTGGGTACATCATACAAAAATTCGCTTTTAACAAGTGAAAGATAAGTTATGTTCATATTATTTACGTATGTATTTATGAGTAAGCATATTTTTCAAGAAACTTTATGTTATTATGTTTATTATATGATGTGTTATTTATTGAGCATTCGACTCATTTTTGTATGTTTTAACCTCCCCAAGTGAGGATTTTATGAGGATGGAGCTACAAGACTGGACTTGGCCTAGGGAGGCTAGGCAGAGGCCTAAATAATTTATGTTATCCTAGCTTTATGATTTTCAGTTTAATAAGTTATTTTGATAAGCATGTGAGACCTTATTGATTTTAAATAAGTGCTTCCGCAAACTCTCTTTTGAATTTTAAGTATTTAATAAAAATTGATTTGTTTATTTATAGAATCTTTTGTATCTGGCGCTTCACTAAGAAGAAAAAAAGTGTTTTTTAAGTCAAATTTTAGTAGCACACCAATTCCCCAAAGATTCTAAAAATGACTTTATTGGGGAGTAATGTGTTACAGGTGATGTGATACGTTAAATTGTAAATGTATTTTTGTAAAATCATTTTGTAGCTATAGCCCTTTTCATATTGAAATAGAGGAACTTGTAATTGTGGCAATTCATGTTCGTGAGTAGTGTTCTTGTCATGTCAAGTTATAGACATTTGATTATATGTGTCAATCTGAACATGGCTTATTAAGCTTAATGGATCAGACATTCAAACCCTAACTCGACCCATTTAAATAACAGATTATTTTGTGTCATCTGTTTTGACTCGTTTAATAATTAATTAGAAATAGGTTAAAATGATACAACTCATTTGAATCCATTCCATGTAAATGGGTTGAACTAACTCGTATAACCCAACCCATTTAACTCGATTAACATAATTTCAAATGTTAAATCTATATTTATTAGTAGCCACAATATCTATAAAAAAAAAAAAAAAGACTATCTACTAACAAAAAATATAGATGTTTTTTAGATTTTAACCTATAATAAAACAAATATTACAACCCAACAATAACAAATATGAGCATACATAAGGTTATTGAGAAGTACAATGTTACAATCTAACAATAATAAAATTATTATTTGAAATAAAATTTAAACGAATTATTGTGAGTTAATTTTGGATTAAGAGGGTTGACTTGTTATTGATCCAAATTTATTTATATTAAACCCAAACTCATAATTTTACAACGTATTTATATTAAATTCACAAATTATGTTACATATTGTCACTCTTAAAACTCGGTCATATCATATGTACTAATGAATAATAAGGTGGACAATCACTAAGATGGTAGCCCAGTTGGTACGAGCTAGTATGTCATGATCTCTAGGTCAAGAATTTGAGTCAGGACATAAGTTGAAACCACTTATGGTAGTAAAGCCTGACTTTTGAATCATGAGATAGGCCTTTAGACTCATTGGATATTCTGGAGATGTTGTGGTGATGGGCTCGCATTTGAGATAATAGTTATGGCTCAAACCGAATATTTTACCGAATATTTTACAATAAAAAAATCTCTATGGTCACGCCTAGGAATAATTACCATGCTAATCACATCCTCTCACATTTTCCTTAAAAAAAGGAAAAAAAAAAAAAAAAAGAAAGAAAAAAAGAATAAGGGTGGACCGTGGGCCCTAAAGAGGAATGGGAGTCCCAATCTCAAAGAATCGAACTAAGCGGCATAGAGTACCCCCACAAATGAATAAAATCCCCGAAACTCTCCACAGGGAGAGCCAATATTCGCGGCGCATAGTCAAGGAGGCTTCTCTCTCTCTGTTCGTTTCATCAACAACGAAACGAAAGAAAACAAGATGCAGATTTTTGTGAAAACGCTCACTGGGAAGACAATCACTCTCGAGGTCGAGAGCAGTGACACCATCGACAATGTCAAAGCCAAGATCCAGGTCATTCCCCAATCTTTCTTTTCAGGGATTTTTTCCTGGAAAACTGTTTAGTCCTTTCATAAAATTCTTTTTACGGGTATTCGTTTTACTGAAGGAAAGGTAAAGTTTGTGTCAGTTTTACGGTTTGTGACTGAAATCGGGTCTTGTTTGCTGCTTGGGTCGTGTAGGGTTTGTAATTTGATTCTTTATCTTAAGTTTTGTTGTAATTTTCTTTTGTGTGTTTGAAGCTAGGGTTGATGTCCGTATAGTTCTTTTAATTTTGGAAAATGAAAAGAATTTGATTTTCAATGTCGTCGGCTTTTCTTCTTTTAAAAAAAAAAAAATCGAAAAACAGTGAAAATTCATTCTTTCTGTTTTCTTGTTTGATCTCTTTGTAGTTTTCTTAAATCCTATGCCCCATCATAAAAAAAACCAATAAATTTACAAAAAATTCGTATGTTTTGTCTCAAAACACAAAATTGTTATCTCAAAGTTGCTTCCATGTGTACTACACGTTGTTTGATCTTAAATCAGTATTTTTATGTCAGTTGGATATCGTTAGCATGTTGTTGCAAGTAGGAAATATGATTTTTTTTTTTTAAGATAAAGGTTTTCACCAAGGGTTGAAATTTTTAATGCTAAAAAGCAACTGTAGTGGTGGTTGAGAAAAATGATCTGTGCAAGTCCAGGGTGTGCAAGCACTTTGTAAGCCCTTCGGAAAAATGGGACCCACTTGAAAAACCCCATTTTTTATGCTGGGTTCTTTTTTTTTGGAAAGTGCACGCCTGGAGGGCTCATATTATTACTCTAACATATAGTTTCTCTCTCTTTCATTTTCAATTTAATTTTTGAATATCTCTTCATCAATTTTTTTTTTTTGGCACTTGAAGAGAGACATATTAGATTATTTGGGAAATGTAAATAATTTCTTTATGCCTAGGAATAAACAAAAAGTGATAATCTCATATTTCCGATTATCTTATCATAATTATAGTAAAATACTAGATTTTCCGAACCAAATGGCATGTTAGCGTTTAGTTTACACATATGCCATCTAATATTCTTTATATAGAAATTTGATATTCGCTCGCCTGACAAAAGAAATTTTGGCCTGTAATTAAAACTTTATGACATCAAAAACTTTTATGATATTAATGATACTTTTTCTCTTCAGTTAGTTATTTATATTCTGTCTTTTTATTATAATATGGGTTTTTGTAGCAAAAAGCATTCTCTTGTGGCCTGTTGGCGATTAAGGACCCTGCTTCCATACCAAAAGTCTTTAGCTGGAAAGTGTTTGCTTTTCTTTTCTAAGTTTTTAAGAATGGGAGTTATGTTTTCTGATGAGGGAGAGTTCTTATTCTGTTTCTGTAGGTCCACATGAATTGTATTTTGGTGTTATTATGTTGATTTTTTATTTTGTTCTATGTGATATGCACTGTTTTCCTTTTTATATGTATTGTACTGTTTTCCTTTTCTATATGCACAGTCTTGCTATGAAAGAAGTTTTTGCACTTAATTCTCTGGTTTTCATCATATGTTTAACAGTACTGTACAAGATCACCCATGAAATAATGTTAAGTAACTGCTTGGTGCAAATTATGGAAAGGTGTGTACAGTGTCTGCCATCTACTTTGGTTCCCTAAAGTGAATTTTCGACCTCTAGGTTATAGAGTGGAAGAGAGATCGAAACATAAAGTGGACCCTATAATATTTATTATGTTCTATATTTTTCTCACTTCGGTGCTCTAGAGTTTAGACAAAGACATTAGGAGTCTTGATTCATCTACTAGAATGGAATTGTCTTCCATTTCTAAAGTTGGATACTTCTGCTAGTTACCACTTCATCACATATGGTGCCACTCTATGTCTTGTTTCTTATTCCATTAGCTTCCAAGAGGCTGCATGGACCGCAAACTTGATTGATAAGGGAAATGAAAATGTAAATGTGATTTTTTTGGGGGCGTCCTTTGTTTATTTTTAACTGTTTTTTTTTCCCTAATTTAACTTATTGGGAAAAAAAAAGTTTGGTTTATTGTTACATTCAATGAATTGGCATTAAATATAAGACATGATTGATTTAAAATGTGTTATAATGACAGCATGAATACAAATGCTGTAGTAGACCCTTATAAATCTAAGCAGTCAACTGTTGTCTGGTAATATAATACTTCCGCTTTTGCAAAATTTTCCAATTGTTGCAGGTAGTAATGTCAGTAGTTTTGAGAATGGGATCCAGGCACAATGTGTTTTTCTTTTCTCCTATATTTCCACATTTACATTTGACTAAAGTTAGACGTATGTTTTCAGGACAAGGAAGGTATCCCTCCAGACCAGCAAAGACTTATTTTTGCTGGTAAGCAACTGGAAGATGGTCGAACTCTTGCTGATTATAACATCCAAAAGGAGTCAACACTTCACCTAGTTTTGAGGCTTAGGGGGGGAACTATGATCAAGGTGAAGACTCTGACTGGAAAAGAAATCGAGATTGATATTGAACCAACTGATACCATTGATCGGATCAAGGAACGGGTTGAGGAAAAGGAAGGGATTCCTCCTGTGCAGCAAAGGTTCTCTTTTCTTTATCCAATAATATTTTGTATTTGACTGGACTAATATGATAGAATTATTTATTTCCATGTTATGATTTATTAAATTACTACTCCTAGCGGTATTATAATGTCTCACATACCCATGATTATAAATACTTGGTATATTTTTCCTTCTGTTACATTTTCCCACGTAAAGTTATTATTTTTTGTTTATATTTTACCTATCAAAATTTTGTAAACGAGTTATTTTCTGTTGAATATTGCATTGTGTCGGTGTCCTCTTGATTTCATCCGCCTGGTTAGGGCTTGTAGACCTTATTTTTGTGATGTCACATTAATCTCGTCATTTAAAATTTCGGAGATTGGAAAGAGTCATTAGTACAATTATTGGTTGCAGGCTTATTTATGCTGGTAAGCAGCTTGGAGATGACAAAACAGCTAAAGACTACAACATTGAGGGTGGTTCCGTCCTCCATCTGGTGCTTGCATTGAGGGGTGGGAGTATTTAAGTTGTATTTTAAAAGAAAAGGACTTGTTGAGGCTCTCTTGCGTGGTGATGCTTTATTAGCTTATAAAATTGCTGGTGTGTGAATGAACAAAAAAGTGTTGTAAACTTGTTTAAGTTTAATACTTCAATTCTTAATGCAGTTTAATTTGCCTTGCATTCCTTTTTATTTTTTATTTTTAGCAAATTATGTCTGTGCACTTCTGGGATTAGTCAGGACGCTGTTCTTAGATACCAGTGTCAATTAAAAAAAAAAAAAAGCAAATTCTAACTAGGAGGTATGTTCCTTTTCTCATGCGCCTGGTTTTAGGATTCCTGGCCTGCAAATAGATTTCCGTCGAGGAAAAAATATTTGTGTCTAACTTGTTTCTAAAACCCCCAACCCATAAACGGTTTGAAAGAGAGTGTTCAACCTTTCGATTCACATGCAGGTAGTTTGTGTCAGCCCAGATTGGTGGGTTAAACAGAGGCACGGGAAGGCACAAATCGATCACTCGTTCCTCATTTCTTGACAGCAAATGTAACTTCGCAAATATCATATATCAATTTCTCCTGAAGAATTTTTCTCGAGTAAGATTGATGATGACTGATCAGCAAAAGCCAAGAAGTATTTTGGTTTGGTTGGATTCTTCGAGTGATACAGTACATGGATGATATTCTTTTCTTTAGTTTCTTAGTCACATTTGTTTGTTTTCTTTCATCTTTGGCATTGCCAAGAGAATATAATATCTCAGATGTTAATGGCCATCCAAACCGACCAAAAAATGCAAATGATTTCCTTTTTCCCCTGATCTTTCAGTGCCTGCGATTCAGTGAAGCTAAGCCTGTCCTAGCTCAACCTAATATGTACAAAGTATTCTTTTTCAGTTCACATATTGTTATTTGTGTACATTTTATTAAAAGAAACGTTAAGGTTTGATGAGAAACTTCAAGGTCGAAAGCTACAGTTTTAACTAGATATGTAGTACACAATTAAACTAGCTCCAGGTTTTGTTCCTACGTGTCCTAACATCATTTTCACTCTCTCAAACTTTTCTCAAGTATAAATGAGAATGATTTTGCCACTTTCATTATTCCATTTGATACAGTGAAAAATACTTGAGCTGATGAGAATATCTTTTATAAAAAGCTAGAATGGAACTTAATCGCAAGATTATGCTTATAAATCTTTGTTAATATTCATTTTTGATTGTAGTTTTCTGAGCTGCTATCCATCTCAAAAGAGACTGGTATTTTTTACTGATGTATGTAGCCCCTAATAACTTGATTGTGGCGCTAAATAGATAAATTTTTTTCTTAATAAAACTCTCTCTCTCTCTCTCTCTCTCTCTCGCATATGCATGTCAAAAAAATATGGTATTTTTTTATGAGTTTTACTACATACAAGTACAGTCGCGTACTAATCTGCATATCAATACTGATTCCTTCATACTTAAAATTTATATTAACACTATTTTCAATAAAATCTACTTTTTGACCAATCACATTAAATTGGTGCGCAGATTAGTACACAATTATGCTTGCAACTAATTTTTTCTTTTCTTATTTTCTCATGCTTCTATTATGGAAAGAGTAATGCTACACAACATCCTACACCACACACTTTATATATTAAAATATTATTTTTTATTTTTTTTTATTTTTTATTTCATTTTATTCTTATTAAACTAATTAAATTATTTTATTTATCATTCACACACTACATATTTATTATAGAAAAAATGAAAAAAATAAAATAAAATAAATATAGTGTGTAAAGTGTGAGGATGACAAGAAGAATTTTCCTTATGAAAAATACTATAGACACATACGGATCCCACAATAATGATTAATGTGACATTATGCCACGTCAGCTTCTTCTTCTTCTTTCTTCCTTTTTTTTTTTTTTTTTTTTTCGAATCCACTCAATCTTTTTGTGCTCTCCCTCTTCCCCCGATGTTCTCTCTTCCCATCTCCCTCCTCCCTTTTGGATTTTCCTTCCCAGTCGCCATTGCCGTCTCCCACAACCCGTCCCCCCTCCCTCTGTCTCTCTCTCATCCCTTTCTCCATTCCAGCGCGAAGACCAGTTCAGTCTCATTCACGTTCTCTGCACTGTTTAAGGCTTGCAGTGCAGTTATGGACGTATTTAGGGCGACAGATCCTTAGTTTCTGTCATTTGTGATTGGTGGCTTTGCTTCTAATTTGTATGTTGGCAATATTATGATAGATATGTATATGAAATGCAGGTTTTTAAATTGTGGGCTCAAAGTGTTTGACAAGATGGATGAAAGGGATGTGGTTTCTTGGACCGAGTTGATTGTTGCTTATGTGAAGAATGGGAATATGGATTCGGCAGGGGAATTGTTTCAAGGGTTTCCTGTGAAGGATATGGTGGTGTGGGGAGCATTGCTTGGAGCATGTTGCATCCATGGAAATCCATGTCGCATTCGGCAGGGGATTTGTTTCAAGCAACTCATTACGCATCCATGCACACTTATTGCTCTCTAACATATATGCATTGGCGGGCAGGTGGGATGATGTTTCTAGGCTGAGGAAGTTGATGAGAAAGAAGGGCTTGAAAAAGAATCCTGGGTGTAGCTGGGTTGAAGCCAAAACAAAATACTTTTTCTTGTTAGGTGTGATCCAGTGGACATAGATCCATTTTTGCAACCTTTCTTTAACTCCTTAGCATTTTTTTTTTTTTGGTTGTCGTTCCAAGCGGTTTAAGGATACCACTGTGAGTATAAAGATACCAATTTTGCAACTTTTTTTTTTGATTCCTTAAGTTCAATCCTTTTGTTTTTCTCTCCACTGGATGACCTGCTGGACATATTCAGCCAATACTAAGTGGTGTCACTTATGATGTTCGTAATAAAGAGAACCAGCGTATACTGATGAGTCATAGTGAGAACCTAGCCTTGGTTTCGAAATAGAAAATTGAAACAAGAGCTGAAGCATTGCATGGAGGAAAACTATATGAAACAAGAGCTGATTATGCAAAATGAGCTAAAACCAGAGCTGAAACAAGAGCTAAAACAAGAGCTGAAACTAGCAAAGGTTGTAATGAAGTTGTTGACATTGTTGAATGAAGTTGTTGGCATTGTACTTTGCTATCAAGACCAAAAATATATTTTCTTGTGTTTTTGTACAATATCGAATTTTGGAATGCCAAGACTAAAAATTACATTGAAACTCCAAATTTCCATTCAAATTCCAAAATTACACTCTAACCATCTAATTACATTAAAACCCCAATATTACAAAGTAGTCATGGTTGGGTAAATCTATTATCTTGACTCCCTACTCCAAGATGTATGTTCTTCACCCATAGATCACCAAAAAAAAAAAAAAAAAAAAAAAAATTGTGAGTGGAGAAGCTTGGACATGACAATGCATAAAACGTTTGCTAGTTGCACACTTTTACCATACCTCATCTATCTTGTTTTTTATTTTATTTTTATTTTTTATTTATTTTTTTTATTTTATATATATATACATATTTTACTTTTTCTCTTCTTTTTCAGCTTATGTGCACCTGTAGATTATGAGTTTAGAGGAATTTTATGTAGACATGTACTCATTGTCCTCACTATGTGAAAGAAAGTCATGCGGTTGCCATCCAAGTATGTTCTTGATTGTTGGAGAAAGGATTTGAAAAGAAAGTACCTTATGATATAGAGTAGTTATAATGACTTCGGCGATAATCATGAGGCACAAAGATTTAATGATTTGTGTAATGATCATAGTTAAATAGCTTTAATTGCTTCAAAGGATCACGAGAACTACATAAAGTGTAAAGATCATATGTGCAAGTTTAAGGAGGAAGAGTTGAGTCAGAACAGTACAAGGAGTGAGTATGTTGTGTGTCATGACGGTCCCAGTAAAACCAAACAAAAAAATCCTGGGGTTCGGAGTCCTACTGGTATTAAAAGTAAAGGTAGGCCTTCATCCAAATGCCGAGTCCCTGCTGTGGAGACAATATAACTTCACATTCATTGTCATCGAAATATACATAGTATTTCACCTCTTTTAAAAAATCATTATAAATGTTCAAGTGGTCAACTGTTACCTAGATGACTAACACAAGAGGGAGGGTAAATTGAGTTATATTTAAAAAAGTAACAATTATAAATCAAATACACAATATAAAATATAAATAAAATACGAAGCAACAATAAATATAAAGAGAAAGGGTAAGAGAGAAGCAAACTCAGTATGTTAACTAGGGCTGTGCAAAACTCTGACATTTCCGATTCCGTCCAAACTCCACTCCGATTCCGACTCTGACACAGTCGGAATTTTCGAAAAGCGAAATCGAAGTCGGAGTAGCTCCGAGTCGATGTTCGGAAATCGGAGTAGGAGTCGGAGTGGTGAGTTGCTCCGATTTCCGACTCCGACTTCCGAATTTTTTAAAATTAAAACAGATACCAAAAGAGGTCGTTTTGCATCTGTTTTAATTTTTTTTTTAAATAAACCTCTTTATTAAATGATGTCATTCCATTTAAATAGGAACGATGTCGTTCACTGTGGCCCATTGGCGTTGCATAATGGCATAATGCCATTTCTTGATTTAGCCCTCCCCGAGTCCCCCTCAGTGTAGCCTCACTTCCTCACCCCAAGACCTCACAGCTCACACTTACAGCCTTACAGCAGCACAACCTCACGGCTCACACCGTCACACGACTACGCTCAGCCTCACACGAGGGCCGTCATTTGTCTTGCCCATACACAGTTCACAGCTGAGAGTCCCTGAGACGCATCCTGCCGACTGTCGAGTGCCGACTGGTCATCACTTACAGTTCCCAATTCCCAATCGGTAATTACTAATTTTAGGATGTAGTTTTTTTCAAATAATGTAATGTAATGGTTCCTTTTTCTGCAATTTAATTTGTTGGTTTATGAATTTAGTTCGTTGTATGTAATTAGGATGGAAATGCAGTAACAGAATCATTGTTATAGGAATGTAAATGTGGTTGCATGCAAACTGTTTGTGAAAATGCCTCAGTGAATCATTAGTTTGTTTTTTGAAATATCAAGAACGAGAACAAGTGAACAACACTAGTCTACTATTTGTGTTTAATCTTGTTTACTTAATTAAAAAAAATCTAACATCACATTAGATCATTAGATCAAGGAGCAACACCGAACAAGAGAACAAGTGAACAACACATTAGATCATTTTTTCTAACATCTCTCATAAGTATTTAAAACAACATTTAGATCCCTTTTATTTTTTTATTCAAATCAAGGAAGTTCTATATCCTAATCATACTGTATAGTGTATTGCCAAGGTATGGATCTAGTTTTAAATTCAACTTTAAGACTCTCAATGCAGATAAAAAATGATCAGTTCATGATTGAAATTAATTCTCTATGTATATAATAAAAAGCTCAAATAATCCTTTTATATACATATTGACATTTATGAGCTTTAGAGCTTTGTCCGATTGACCTGCTCGACCCAGCATGTCCACAACACATGCATAATACTCTAATTTTGGCTCTATTCCATACAAAACTTTCATCTGGCTGAAATACTTCAACCCCTCTGTAACCAACTCAGCATGGCTACATGCCATTAGAATTCCTATAAGTGTAAACTCATCAGGCTTCTGGCCCGATCTCTGCATTTTTTCAAATAGCTCTATGGCCTTGTTTCCATGTCCATGAATTCCATATCATTAAATATATATATATATATACTTTTATATATATATATATATATATGGATTTAGGTTCATAATGGCATGTAATAAACACATGTTGGTATATATCTGGCCATGTCATATTGATAAACAAGTGATTATATTATATATATATATATATTATATTATTATATATTATCCAACTGATTATATATATATATATATATATATATATGTATGTATGTCTATATCATTGATCAATTTGATCCTCATTCAGGCTTACAAAAAGCAGCTTTTAATTAATATTGCTTTTATTTTCTACCAACTTTTACTAAGATGGAGAATTGTATATATATGCAGCGCTGCCAAAACAACATTAATTTGTCCCTGTTTGTGAGAATTATATATTGAGCCTCTTTTTATGATAAATTAAGAAACTTGACAAATGAGAAAGTAAATATGTGAAAAAGTTTCTCTAAATAGTAAATTCGACTGTATTTACAACTTTGTTATAATTTTATTTTATTTACAGTACTTCTAATTTTTTATTTAGCAATTAACTCCCTACTTTTAATTTAATTTTTCAGATTCTTTGATTTCAAATAGTATAGATGCTAGACCTAGTGGAAGTAGAGATTGTGGAGACAATGCCAGTCCTCCTACACTGGTGAGGGCTTCCACCCCGACGACGGCTGATACTTCCACCCCTAGAGCCCCATCTAGGGTAGCATCTAAACCAGCATCTAGAGCAGTATCTAGAGCAGCTACTTCTTGTGCAAGTAGTCGAATCCCAGTCGATATAGAAGGAGAAGACGAAGATATATTCAATGAAGAGGAGGAGATGACAGATGTGCCCATTGAGCCTGATCAACCACCACGGCCTTCTAAAAAACGGTCCTGGACGTGGGAACATTTCACTAAAATTCCTGATGATCGTGTGAACCCTCAGGCAAGATGCAACCACTATGGGCAACTTTGTGGTTGCCATTCAAAGAAGCAAGGCACCAGTGTATTAATAGCACATCTTACTGGTTGCCAACGGTATAAGATTGCGAAGGGATTGGCGGCCACTGGCACTGATCAAACAAAGCTCAGTTATGAAACTCAAATAGCAACTGATGGTGGCCCTTCACATGTTAAGAAGCTTATAATCCCTCAATATAGTGAGAAGATGTTGCGGGAATTACTTGCAGAGATGATCATTATTGATGAGATGCCTTTTACCACAGTTGACAAAAAAGGCTTCAACAAATTTGTGCACTGTCTTGAGCCACGTTTTCCCATGCCGTCACGATGTACGATTATGCGAGATTGTATGAAGATGCATGTGAGGGAAAAGACGGAAATGAAGGAAATGTTTAGTCGAATTGGCCAGAGAGTGTCATTCACTACTGATACATGGACGTCCATACAAAATGTGGCCTACATGTGTATCACAGTCCACTTTATTGACAGTGAGTAGACACTGCATAAACGAATAATTGGATTTAAAGAGATTGTTGATCACAAGGGTGCATCCATTGGTGCAATGATGGATGATTTTATTCAAGACTGGGGTATTAAAAAAGTCATTTGTATCACAGTTGACAATGCCAGTGCCAATGACACTGCAATTGAGTGGTTCAAGAGGAATACAACGGTAAAAGATGATATCCTTCGTGGACACGAGTTCCTACATGTTCGATGTTGTGTTCATATCATCAACTTCATTGTATCTGAGGGGTTGAAGGAGGTTGATGATTCAATTACCAAAGTCCGCAATATAGTGAGATATGTGAGGGCTTCCCCCCAAAAGGCTTGGCAAGTTTAAGGCTATAGCAGAACAACTTCAGATTCCATCTTCTGCGATGTTGTGTTTGGACGTTCCGACTCGATGGAACTCGACATATATGATGTTGGAGGTGGAGCAGAAGTACGAAAGAGCGTTCCAGAGAAAGGAGGTCGAGGATGGGGGTTTGAGGTATGCTTTGATGGAGTCTACTGAGGGGAGAATGGGGCTCGGTGCGCCAGATGTAGTTGATTGGGATCGTGTAAAGTCTTTTGTTGATTTTTTGAAATTGTTTTATGATACAACTATGCGGATATCTAGATCGAAATATTGTACTGCGAACTTCTACTTCGATGAGCTTTCGAGGATTCATGAACACCTGCAACAGAGTTATGCTAACAGTGAGGGACTGTTATATGCTACGGCTATGAGGATGAAATCAAAATATGATAAATATTGGGGGGATATTGTGAAGATAAATAGATTATTACTTGTGGCTGCAATACTTGACCCCCGATATAAGCTGAAAATTATACAATTTTTCTTTATTGACATCCTTGGGGAAGAGAAGGTTGAAGAGTTTATTAGAGAGCTGAGAAAAGGATATTGATGGCTTATATAGCCACTACAACAATAATGGTCATCCTACTTTAGCAAGTGGTAGCCGTAGCTTCTCACACCCGACCAGTTCGACATCTTCCTATGATTACACTGTTTCTGTTGTAGCTATTTCATCACCATTGGTGCAGCGATATCATCAAAGGCGTGCATCGAGGAATATTATGCAATGTAGGTTCGAGGTTGAACGCTATTTGATGGAAGATGTCGAGGCACCTAGTGATGCATTTCAGTTATTAACTTGGTGGAAGGTTCATTCCACCAAGTTTCCTATTCTTTCCCGAATAGCCCGAGATCTGCTAGTTATTCCTATCACTACGGTTGCATCTGAGTCAGCGTTTAGCATTGGAGGTCGTGTGTTGGATGCTTATCAGAGTTCATTGTCAGCTTTAACTGTGGAGGCCCTTTTTTGCACACAAAACTGGCTATGTGAAATGCCCATTGGAGTAAATATCATTGATCCAGAGAGCTATAGGCTTGAATCAGGTAACTTTATAGTTTATATGATTTTAAATGATAATTTAAATATTTCTAATGTTTTAATTATTAACTTCTAATTTTTATGATTTTGTAGACATACTTCTGAACCCTAGCATAGTTGCGGATGAGTGATAATTGCGGATGAGTTACAAGTTACATGGATGAGGAGTTGTTTTCATGTATTGTAGTGATGTTATTCAGGTACTATATTAGTATTTTTAAATCATTTAAAAAATTATTGACCATTTCATAATTCATACTATATTTTTAAAAAATATTTTCATATGTATTATTTTGCAGATAAAAGTTTATGAGAACGAATGCCGAATGATAGTGGCTACTGGCTTTAACTCCAAGAATTAAGACTTTGTTCCTTTATTGATGTTCAAGAATCAAGACTTTATTAATGTTCAATTACTAATTTACTACTTTTTGGCTTTGTAATGTATGACTGT
Source organism: Carya illinoinensis (assembly GCF_018687715.1). Taxonomy (NCBI): domain Eukaryota; kingdom Viridiplantae; phylum Streptophyta; class Magnoliopsida; order Fagales; family Juglandaceae; genus Carya; species Carya illinoinensis. Next base: position 13,164,235 of record NC_056762.1, on the reverse strand, counting down.
ATGGAATTTAATCAATGTCATTTATATTTAAGTTTTTTTTTTATTTATTTTTACATCATTTTTTTGAAATTGGAAGTCAATTAGGTTGTTGGATCTTGAATTTTGCATGGGCCTTCGGAGCTGGGCCTTCGGATTCAGACCTGGGCCTTCGGAGTCGGAGGTGGGCCGAAGCCCAACAATGCTCTGATCGAAGTTCTGAACTCTGATCGGAGTTCCGACATCATTTCGGAGTCGGAATCCAACTCCGTTCGGAGTCGGAGTCGGAGTGAAAATTTTTCTCTGACTCCTATCAGAGTCGGAGGTCGGAGTTGACCATTCCGATTTCGTCGGAGTCGGTGCCCACCTCTAATTTTAACGAGGTTTGACCCTACTGCCTATGTCCTCGCCTCAAATTACCCCTTGAGAATCCCTAAATTCACTATTCAACCTCCTTCAGGTGGAGATAGAAACCTATTACACTTTTTAACAACACCGCTACAAAGGATCCGTATAGAATACCCTCTACACTTGCAATCAACTTACACGTAGTGATTCAACTATTCCCTGTGTAGAACACTTTCTACATGCACAAGGTTTATACACACACTTTTATTGATACAAGAGCTGATTGTGGTTAGGTTATCGGAGAACACTCCTCAATGAGTGAAATAATAACAATATAGTGCAAATTATATCTCTCTCAAAATGAACAAGAATTAAGGATTAATGCTTAGAGAAGAGAGAATGGAAGCTTCGAATGAATGTTGTATATTGTTGATGTTGTAAATGTGAAACTCTCAAATGATCAATTTATAGGCATATGAAACTTCATATTCAAATTTAAAAAGATTCACATGTCAAAGACAACATCATTCACTTTTTCAAAAAATTCAAATAAAAATTTCTTCTTTTTCATTTGTCTAAAACAACATCATTTACTTTTAAAAAATTTCAAACCTAATCTTTTTACTTTTCGCATATGACAAAAGGAGTACACTTTACTTTTCAAAATTTTCAAACAAAATTATCTACCTTTTGCATAAGTCAAAAAGAGCATCAATCACTTTGAAAATATTCAGATAAAGTATGCACATGTGAAAGATGACAATCAATCATTTTTAATATTTTCAAAATTTAAACCTTTAATCATGTCATGCACATGTGAAAGATGACAATCAATCATCTTTCAAAATTTTCAAAATATTCATGCACATGTGGAAAATATATTTTAATACTTTATGATAAAATATTAATTTTGAGATTTAATCCTAATTTCAAATTTTTAAGAGATTTACAATATTACTCTATGAGTTTTAATGTGAACTTGTTCCCTTCTTGCTCATGTTTGGTTCCTTGATGTGCTTGACTCCATTGTGTAGACAACTTGAGCTTAAGGCTCATTTATTTTTTGAATTCATTTGTTATCATCAAAATCCATGTGTAGATATATAATGACACGAAACTTAAAATCTTGGATTCAACAATCTCCCCATTTTTGATGATGACAAATACTTGATAGAACCTGAAACCTGTATTAATATTTAAGCTTCCCCTGAGAATGTGCGTTAGTTTTTCCAGTAAAAGTATAAATATAATTCCAAGCATATATAACAATTTTAGCAATTCAAGCAATGTTAATGTTCTAATCTAAAACTTCTCCCCATTTTGGCATCATTAAAAAGGATCCGCAGCAAGTAAATGGGCTGAAAAAAGGGCGTGTTAGTAGAAACTGTAGATAGTTGAAAAATTAGAGCCATTCGTAACCCAACAAGTGTTGCAAAGCCTTGAGGCCTAACTCTATGAATTTAGTGTGGCTGGAGATTTGAATAATCGCTTGATGTTGTTGACAAACAAGATTGAGGGTACTAAGTTTTTATAGAAAAAAATGATTATTTTCACCCATTGGATACCAAAAAGAAATTGCATTGCTCCTTGACCTTAGTTTTGTTTTTCCATAACGATAGAATGACCGAGCAATTCTCTTCCATTAATGTTCCAGACTTGAATCAGGAACCCTTTATGCATCAACCATCAATCTTTTCTCCTGAGGTCGTCAATACTATGATAGGAGCAGAGATCTGTTTTTCTAGTAGGGCTGATTCTGAGATTGTTGTAGAATAAAAAATGCTCAGTAGTCAATATGCTGCCTCTGTTACAACCATGTCTCGAAGGTTAATGGCGAGGGTGAGTGAGATTGATTATCTTAACATTCAAATATCTGAGTTACGACAGAAGCTTGCTAATAAGGATAGAGAGAATAAATGGCTAAAGCAAGAAAACAAAGAGTTGAAAAAATTTACAGATTAGTATGCTCAAGATCTGCAACCACGAATAGAGGAGCTAGAACGAGAAAGGGTTCAGATACAAGGTCAACATTGGTAGATAACAGCAGAGGTTCATCGTTTACTAGAAAAATAGGGACATCCTATTGTTAATCTCGCTAGCTTAGCAAGAAAACTTTTGACAATATTTATCTAGCATATCTTGTATTTCTTTTGACTAAATAAGATTTGAAAAGATAATAGCTTGTCTTGTTCTTTATACTATCTCTTTAAAATTAGTCTTAAAGATCATTCAATCTGCATCAAATTTTCTTCTCATCTCTATAACTCATCTACATTCCTTCAACATTCTCGCTTTAAGCTTTCAATTCTTTTCTCAATGACTCATTCTTCTAACGTTCCTCTGGGTTTATCCATGAGATATTCTACACCTCAATCTTCTATTATTTCTGCAGCTACCATTGATGCCATGTTACAACAAGAGAATAATAATTTTGCTAATAAGTCAGACTTCGATGCTATCTACGACTTGGTGAGTCTTGAGACTTTACTCCTCCTCTGTAGTTGCTTTTTCCTAGCGGCTACAAGCCAGAAACCATGAGGTTGAAAAGGTTAGCAAACAAATTGTTGTACTTCAGCGAATTACTTAAGAGTCTCACACAAGGGAAGGTATCTTTCGACAGAAGAATAAACAGTTGAAATCTCTATTAGATTCTTTATTTTGCTTGTATGAAGAGAATGAGCGTCTCAAATATGAGGCTAAGAACCTCAAATTTATGTAAAAGTATTTATAAAAATTCTCTATTTTTATTGACTCTGGTCTGTCTTTTAAGAGATATTCATAGCATGCATTATACCTATTTTTCTTCTACTTATACATAATCTATCTTCTAGTAAAGGTATTGTGAAAATATCTGCTAATTGATCGTGTATGTTTGTGAACTCTAGTATTATATCGCATTTTTGCACATGATCTCAAAGAAAATAATAACTTATTTTGATATGCTTAGTTCTAGAATGTTTTATGGGGTTCTTTGAAAGATTTATAACACTTGTATTATCACATTTGATTGAAATGTGATTATACATAAGTTTAAAATCTTCAAATTGTTACTTCATGTAAAGAACTTGAGCACAACAACTACCCACAACAACATATCCTGCTTCAGCAGTAGATAATGTAACAGAATTTTACTTTTTACTAAATTAGGAAACTAATGCATGACTTAGGAAATGACATGCTCCACTAATGCTTTTTCGATCAATTTTGCAAGTAGCATAATTTGCATCTGTGTAGTTGATTAGATCGAAAGATGTGTGCTTAGGGTACCATAACCTAGGTCAATTGTACCACTAAGATATCTAAGAATGCGTTTAACTGTAATCAAATGTAATTCTTTTGGAGATGATTGAAAACGTGCACATAAGCACACACTGAACATAATATCTGGTCTACTGGTTGTCAAATATAATAAACTGCCAATCATACCTCGATATATCTTCGAGTCAACTGGTTTACTTGTTCAGCTTTATCAAATTTAGTGGATGGTCTCATTGGTGTTCCAATTTCCTTAGCACCTTCCATCCCAAACTTCTTGAATAATTCCTTAATATATTTTGATTGATTGATAAACATTTCACTTTTTGCTTGCTTAATTTGCAATCCGAGAAAGAATGTAAGTTTTCACATCATGCTCATTTCAAAATTTTCCTGTATAGTCTTAGCAAAAACTTGACACATATTTTTATTAGTAGCACCAAATATTATATCATTAACATAAATTTGAATCAAAAGAATATCATCATTTTCATGTTTCATGAAAAGAGTTGTGTAGATTTTTCATCTTAAGAAACATTTTTCAATAAAGAAACCACTGAGTCTTTCGTACCAACCTTTAGGACTTTGTTTAAGTCCATATAATGCTTTTGTGAGTTTGAAAATATGAGTTGGAGAAATATGATTTTCAAAACATGGAGGTTGCTCAACATATACCTCTTCATTTATAAAATCATTTAAGAAAGCACTTTTAACATCTATTTGAAAAAGTTTTAAATCTTTATAACAAGTATATGCAAGTAAAATTCGAATAGCTTCTAATCTTGGACTGATACATATGTCTCATCATAATCGATTCCTTCTTCTTGATTGACAACTTGGGCTACAAGTCGAGCCTTATTTTTAGAAATGACTCCAAACTTATCTTTCTTGTTTCTAAAAACCCATTTTGTTCAAATAATAATATGATTTTTGGGTTTAGGAACAAGTGTCCAGATATCATTTCTTTCAAATAGATTAAACTCTTCTTATATAGGTATAATCCAAGATTCATCAAGAAGTGTTTTATCAATATTTTTAGGTTCAATCTAAGATAGAAAAACAATATGATTGCAAATATTTCAAAGAGATGACCAAGTACTTACACCTCATGAAGGTTCTTCCAGAATTTTGTTCTACTGTATGATCTTTTACAAATTTTCATTGTTTGGTTGCATCTTGTATTAAATTTTGATGATCTTTCCTGATGCCTCCATATTGGACTTCTTCTACTGTGTTCTCTTTGTTGAGATTGAGACTTTCTGTATTATTTATATCTCTTGTTTCTTCATCAACGGGATTTCTAGGCGAGTAGAGAATTAAATTCATCAAATACTATATGCATAGATTCTTTTATAGTCAAAGTCTTTTTATTGAATACTTTATAAATTTTACTATTAGTAGAATACCCGAGAAATATACCTTCATCAGATTTTGCATCAAACTTACCTAAATTATCCCTATTATTCAAAATAAAACATTTGCATCCAAATACATGAAAGTAACCAATGTTAGGTTTTTTCTCATTCCAAAGCCCATAGGGGGTTTTATTTAGTTTAGATTTTTGCATAACTCTATTTATAACATAACATGCAGTACTTACCGTTTCGGCCCAAAAGTAACTAGGCAAGTTGTTGTCATTGAGCATTGTTCTTGCCATCTCTTGAAGAGATTTATTTTTTCTCTCTACTACTCCATTTTATTGAGTTTGAGGAGCAGAAAAATTATGCACAAAATCATTTTTATCACAAAAAGTTTCAATATTTTTATTAACAAACTATTTTCGCCTATTACTTCGGATACTTGAAATAGTATAGCCATTTTCATTTTGAATTCTCTTGCATAACTTGGTAAAGGCATTATGTGCCCCATCTTTATGAGCAAGAAAGATGACCCAAGTATATCTAGAGAAATCATCAACAATAACAAATGCATAATATTTTTCTTCTAGACTTGCAACTCTATTTGGTCTAAAAAGATCCATGTGTATTAGTTGCAGTGGTCTAGTAGCGGAAATATATTTTTTGGTCTTAAAAGAAGTTTTTGTTGTTTACCAAATAGCATGCATCACAAATTTTGTCTTTAAGAAAATTTGCCTTTGGTAAACCTCTCACAAGATCATTTTTTGAAAGTTTAGAAATAAGTTCCATGTTGCCATAACCTAGTCTTCTATGCCATAGCTAACTAGTTTCATTTTGAGTTAAAAAACAAATAGCATATTGTAAGATAATTTCTTCCAAAATCGATTGTATAAACATTGTTTCTTCTAAAAGCAATAAAACAAATATTGCAATCATGATTATTCAAAATAATACACTTATCCATTTTGAAAGTAACTGTAAATCCTTTATCACATAATTGACTTATGCTCAAAAGATTATGTTTTAGACCTTCAACAAGTAGAACGTCTTCAATTATGAGAGAATATTCATTACCAATTTTACCTATTCCCACGATCTTCTCTTTCGAGTTGTCTCCAAATGTCACGTGTCCTTCTTCTTTAGATTTAGGATCAAATAACTTCTTGTATTTTTGCAGCAATAAATATAAAGAGTAAGGATAAGAGAGAAGGGTACTCAGTATGTTAACGAGATTCGGCCCCACTGCCTACGTCCTTGCCTCAAGCTACCCATTGAGGATCTCCAAATTCACTATTCAACCTCCTTTAGGTGGAGATAGAAACCTATTACACCTTTGAACAATACCACTACAAAGGATCCGTGTAGCACCCTCTACACTTACAATCAGCTTATACATGGTGATTCAACTATTCCCTGTATAGAACACTTTCTACATGCACAAAGGTTATTCACACTCTTTTACTGATACAAGAGCTGATAGTGTGTAGGTTATCAGAGAACACTCCTCAATGAGTAAAATAAGAATAATATAGCGCAAACTATATCTCTCTCAAAATGAGCAAGGATTAAAGGCTCAATGCTTAGAGAAGAGAGAATGAAAATTTTGAATAAATATCGTATGCTCTTGATGTTGTAAATGTGAAACTCTCAAATGATTTATTTATAGGCATATGAGCCTTCATATTCAAATTTTAAAAGATTCACATGTCAATGACAACATCATTCACTTTTTCAAAAAATTCAAATAAAATTCTCTTCTTTTTCATTTATCAAAAACAACATCATTCACTTTTTAAAAATTTCAAACCTAATCTTTTTACTTTTCGCATATGACAAAAGAAGTACACTTTACTTTTCAAAATTTTCAAACAAAATCATTTACCTTTTGCAAAAATCAAAAAGAGTATCAATCACTTTTGAAAATATTCAAATAAAGCATGCATATGTGAAAGATGAAAATCAATCATCTTTAATATTTTCAAAATTTTCAAACAAAATCATATACCTTTTGCATAAGTCAAAAAAAGCATCAATCACTTTTGAAAATATTTAAATAAAACATGCACATGTGAAAGATGACGATAAATCATTTTTAATATTTTCAAAATTCAAATCTTTAATCGTGTCATGCACATGTGAAAGATGACAATCAATCATCTTTCAAAATTTTCAAATTTAATTTTCAAAATATTCATGCTCATGTGGAAAATGTATTTTAATACTTTATGATAAAATATTAATTTTGAGCATTAATCCTAATTTTGAATTTTTAAGAGCTTTACAATATTACTCTATGAGCTTTAATGTGAACTTGTTCCCTTCTTGCTCATGCTTGGTTCCTTGATGTGCTTGACTCCATTGTGTAGACAACTCGAGCTTAAGACTCTTACATTCTTTGAATTCATTTGTTATCATCAAAATCCATTTGTAGATATATAATTACACGAATCTTGAAACCTTGGGTTCAACATCAACAACTTTATATGTCGATATTGGTCCTCCATTTTTTTAAGGGATGTCAAACAATTCATAGTCCCTGTATGCTCTAATTATACCTCTTTGAACTTGGCATTCATGTATAATTCATGAAATTGCTTCTCAATTGCATGAACAGTAATGCAAGGGATCTTTCATTGGAATAAACCAAAATCAACTATCTTCTCATTCTCAACCATCTTGCCTAAAGCATTATCATAGTCCCCAATTTTTATTTTTTTCAATGGTGTGGTTGCATTTACATAGCCATAAAGAAATGCTTTCATACTCTTGTTACACTTGGTTGTGGACATTCCGGCCTAAAATGTACCTCTCACATATGCAGGTACCCATTGATGCCACTCCTCATTCAACTTACTCAACCAAGCATTATCTGTTAAACCATATCTCTGAATGATGTTGTGCCACCTTTCTTCAAATTCTTGATGGCTCAAAGAGTCATATATTCAATTTAATAAAGGGCCTTTAAAGTTGTCATATTTTGAATAAGATCTTAGCTTGTGAGGTAATTTGAATAAAATGTGTCAGAAACAGAACCTATGCCTGGCCTCAGAAAAACTATTGCTATTGCCGCTTGCATTGCCCAATCTTGGTCGGTTATAATCGCATTAGGAGTTGCGTCCTGACATACACCTTAACCACGAGTCAAACAACCACATAAATGTACCTGTGTTCTCATTTGATATAAGTCCACTTCTAAAAAGTATCGATTGGCCGTGGTGGTTGACTCCCACAAAATGGGCAAATGGCATTTGATATTTATTTGTCAAATACGTTGTGTCAAAAGTTATGACATCTCCAAATGACTCATATGATATTTATCTAGATCCATCGCATAAAAAAAATCATTATTTTTCTCTTGCTACCACACCAAATTCTTGTGAAATGGCTCTGCATCTCCTTCTCTAAGCAACTCATTATGTACTTTGTTGATATGATTCCTGTTCTCTTTCTCTCTGAAAGTGAGATTCTTATATCCACCTCCTTCAACAAGCATAGTTTTGTAATTTTTAGCCAGACGGATTACGGCTTTATCCATATTTTCAATTCTTTTTTTCAACCAACTTGATAATCTTTTACGGCAGGCAATATGTCTTGACTTACTTGGGCTCACTGCATAATTGTGTTCGATGATGACATTGGATAATTGATATCTTCAATCGATTATTTGCTTTATATTAATCTTAGCCTTGCAAGCTGTCCCTCCTACCAACTTTTGCTAATAAATTTTTGATGACTTGCTTAATGGCTTGTGATGGCGGCTACAAGCTATAGTGAAGTATTTTACCTCCCCATAATCCCCAGTAGTTGATGTTCTTTTTGACACTCCAAATTCCTCTTGTTTGGTGTACGCAGTGTAGTATTCAATAACATCTTCTTAAGTCCCAAATATCATATCAACCTTCGGTTCTTCAACCTTTTGATTCTTGGTATACTGAGAACTATATCGAGAACCAGCTTGCTCTTGTTGGTCTACATTAAGCAAAACATGATTTATTTTAAATCCATAAGCATGCCATCAAACAATCGATATTTAAAAGAGCCCATAAAACAATGCTATTAAAAATTCAATAATTAAAATTTAACCTCATGGAATGTTAGGACCGTCACTCTCATATTCTTCCTCATAATATATCAATTAGCACAGTTCCGTCTTGATTATAGCTACAAAATAAAATAATAAAAAAATTATATGAACAACTATGTTTTGGGTCCAACAAGTAAATGGGCACCAATACACAGTGATAACGATGTAGCACACTAATAATAAAAGTAAAACTAGCTATGGCAGTGGAGTTTCACCATGCCAAAGTTTCCATTTCAGGATCAACAAGCAATTTATTCAAATAATCAGAAGTGCCAATTCCTTTACAATGTGACTGCTTAAATAGAGTTGCTAACATGTTGATCCTAGAATAATAAACAGAATAGGAATAAAATTACTTATTAAACTAAAATTGTAAATGCTAACTTAATGGATTAACATCCTTATTGATAATCACTAATGGATTAAAATCCTTATTTCCTAGTCGATAACTGCAACTAAACACTCCTACTGGTACTTGACTACGTCAATTTTCCCCTTCCCCTAAAGAATCTAACTCTGATGGATGTTGAGATTGATAGAGCTCTAAGATATCTGGGTTGAGACATTGTACTTCCTTAGTTTTAAGCCAACAGTAGTCAGACAATAGTCTATCTTTGCATTTAATGAGAAATTTTTGATACTCGCCACGCCAAGTTGACACTACTTGGTCATCTAAAATGTCCTCAATATCTTCACGCGGCCTGTGGCTTTTCGGCAACTCGACTGTAGTAGTATTCCCACGAAAAGAAGGATCATGTCCAAGATAGGCAGTAAAATCCTCAACATTAAAAATGTGACTAAATTGAACCTCTGGTGGCAGCTCCAAGAGATATGCGTTGGAACGTAAATGCCTCAACACCTTAAATGGCCTTGCCTTCCATGAGTGCAACTTAGTAAGGGCCCCTTGTGGGAACCTTTTGGGTCTAACGTGAGTGAGCAAAAAATCGTCTGGTTGAAAATCAATGTGCCGATGAGAGATATTTGCATGCTACTTGTACTGTTCATTGCTGCTGGTAATCCGACAGCGTACTTCTTTGTGGATCTCCTTCAAATGTTGGCAAAAATCTTCAGCCCCCTCACTAACATGTTGTGGCAAAGGCAAAGAGACCAAATCAAGAGGTGTCGTAGGTTAAAGGCTAGTAAGTATTTCAAATGATGAGTGACCTGTACTGCGATTAATAGAGTTGTTGTATGCGAATTTAGCATGGGGCAGGAGGAGATACCAGGTAGTGCCATGGTCAGTAGTGAGGTAGCGTAACAAATTGCCTAAGTTGTGATTGACGGCTTCAGTTTGGCTGTCCGTTTGAGGATGAAATGCATTTGAGAACTATAATTTGGTTCTGGTCTTGGCCCATAATGTCTTCCAAAAATAGCTAATAAACTTGATGTCATGAACACATACAATTGTTTTTGGTAAGCCATGAAGGCAACTTGAGAAGCATCAAACGTTTAGCAACAAGGGAGGAAATGAGCCATTTTTTAGAAACAGTCAACCACCACGAATATTGAGTCATGTCATTTGATGGTTCATGGAAGACCAAGAATGAAATCCATGCTAATATTTTCCCACGGTTTCTCTGGTACTAGCAGGGGTGTATAAATTCTAGTGTTTTGTTTTTGCCCCTTGGAAAGTTGACATGCACAACAACGCTGAATAATTCTATGTACATCTTGCTTGAGGCATGGCCAAAAGGATTTATCCTCCACAAGGTGGATGGTCTTGTCACGACCAAAATGCCTTGCAATTCCCATGTAGTTCCTTGATCACAAAATCCTGCATGCTAGTATCGGGCAAGCACATCCTGTTCTGGAAAAATAGGAATCCTTCTGTGAGCGTGTACTTAGGGTGATCCGTAGCATTAGCTAATGAGAGGAATTCATAGATGGAGCTGAACATTTTATCTAACTTATAATCTCTTTTGATTGAGTTGAGCCCAATGTTGGTGATGGTCATCATGGTAAGTAAGGATACTTTGTGACTAAGGGCATCAGTGACTTAGTTTTTGGCACTAGCTTTATGCTTGAGAACAAATGAGAATTGCTGCAAGTAGTCAACCCAGGGTGTGTGCTTAGCACTCAGACATTTCTATGAATGTAAATGGCAAAGAGAGTCATGGTCCGTATAGAGAGGTTGTAGGTGGAGTACCAATGCCAAGCTTCATTAAGCTTTTTGCTAAAAAAAAGCAATGGGATGGCCTTGTTGGCTAGGAACACCTCTGATGCCCTTGTGGGAGGCATCACATGCCACTTCAAAAGGCTATTCAAAATTAGGAAGTCGAAGGATAGGAGCCTCGATAATGCGGGCCTTGATCATCTGGAAAGCTTTCTCAGCTGCTAGTGTCTGCCTAAAAGTCCCATTTTTTGGGCACTCTATAATTGGGGCCATAATGCTTATGAAATTCTTAATGAAACGCAGATAGAAAGACGTAAGGCCATGGAAGGATCGCGTCTCATGCATGTTTGTGGGTGCCAACCAGTCGAGGATGGCTTGCACTTTTGAAGGGTTAGCCGAAATACCGCTTGTAGAAATTATGAAATCCAAGAAGAGAACTGAGTCCTGCATGAAGCTACACTTCTTGAGGTGGATATAGAAACTCTTGAAGCACAAGACTTGGAGGACTTGACGAAGATGATGCAGGTGGTCCGTGTAACTGGAGCTGAAAATGAGTATACCGTCAAAGTAGACCACCACAAACTTATTGATAAAGGGCCAAAGTCATGATCAGTATAAAATTGTTGGGGGCGTTAGTGAGCCCGAACGGTATCACAAGCCACTCAAAGAGCCCCTCCTTCGTTTGAAGGCTGTCTTCCACTTGTCGCCTACCCTAAGGTGAAATTGATGGTATCCGCTCTGAAATCAATTTTTGAGAATACTTGCACGCCATGTAGGATGTCCAACATGTCATCCAAATGCAGAATAGGGAATTGATACTTTACCATGATCTTGTTTATAGCCCGACTGTAAATGCACATGTGCCAGTTGCCATCCTTATTTGGTGTGAGCAATATAGGTACTGCACAAGGGCTGAGGCTCTTAGGAATGAATTCCTTGTCAAGTAGTTCTTGGACTTGTCGTTGGAGCTCTTGGTGTTCTTTCGAACTCATTCGATATGCAGCCATACTGGGTGACATAGCTCCAAGCACTAGATCTATGGCGTTCTGGATGTTTCGCATGGGAGGTAGTGCGTGGGGGTAGTTCTTCTGGGATTATGAAAATTCTTTTAGGAGGCTACTGATTTTGGGAGGTACTGCTATGGTATTTAGTTAAGGTTCACTTGCTTTGGTGACTAATGCAAAGATGACCCCCATAGTCATTACCCTCTTGGGTGAATTTCTAAAGGGTGAGTATTTGGTCCTCTCCTGTCGGTGGGTTGAAGTCATGGATTTTCATAGGTTGCAAAGTTACTTTCTTGCCAGCAAACATAAAAGAATAAGTATTTTTGTATCCATCATACCTGACCTGCTTGTCATAAAGCCACAACCTCCTTGACAGTATATGGCATGCTTTCATTGGTATCACATCACATCGTAGGGTATCCACATAAGCCTTCCCTAGTGAGAAGGTGATCAAGCATTGATGCTTGACGATTATCAACGTATCATCCACCCAACGTAGCTTGTAGGGGTTGGGGTGCTTCCCTACTAGTAATTTCATTTTCTGAACTATGTCACTAGATATGACATTCATGCTGCTACCATTATCTATGACGAGGTTCAGAGCTCTTCCTTGATGCTCGACTCGTGTATGGAATATATTACTCCGCAACCAGTCCTCCCCACTTGGTTTCTCCTTCTTGTGGCCTATCAACACCATTCTAATGACACACACAGGTAGTTTGGAGCCCTCCAGTACTTCCTTTAAAGGCTCTTTCTCATCATCACCTGACTCAGAACATTTTCCTCATTCTTTAACTATTGGGGGGGGGGGGGGGGGGGATGATCGCACATCAATGTGAGCCTCTATTCTTGAGTTGGAAAAATTATGGTGAAGTGCCCTTTGCCTTCGCACTTGTAGCATTCTTTGGACTTAATTTTGTTTCTGGTGTTCTTTTTTTTTTTTGGTATTGCATAGCTCCAAGTGGTGACCCGATCTACTAGTCTAGGCACTATGGAGCTATTGGGCATGAATGCTCCCTAGTTGGGTGCTGGCTTTTGTGGTGTCAATCCATATTGATGCTCGACACATAGGGCCAATTGGTAGGGCTTCCTCAATGCTTCTTAGCCGAACAGTGAGGAGCTCCCTTCGTATACTATCTCACAGTCCACCCTTATAGAGAGGAATTGATTGGCTTTCCATCTCAGAGACACAGCTATGGATACTTAGTTTATGGAACTTATTGATGTATTCATCGACGGATGTATTCCCCTGCATCAACAACAACAATTCTTCAAACAACATTTCTTCATAGTCAATGGGCAAGTATTTCTCTTGCAGTTTCATCTTCATCTTTTCCAAGTCAGCAATAGGTGGTTGATGAAGTCAGTGCAAGTGCTCTTCCACGATTTGCCACCACACTCTGGCTTGACCTTTCAATTTCATTTTTTCGAAGTGCACACGACCATCGGTTGCAATCCCAAACCAATCGAGGTAGTCTTCCAAGGAGTTGTGCCAGTTCTGAAAGGCATATGGATCTTGTTTCCTAAGAAAATCAAGCACGTCCACACACACTTAGTGCACGGTGTCATCATGGCGGTGATCCAGTCTTTACTTGATTCAGGAAGGTCTTCATGCACTGTTGGAAATTCCCTTCCTTTGCATACGTCCTAGGTTTCCAGATTAGTATTTGGGTGTGGTCATCAACATTGAAGTCACCTTCGGATGGTCTTCTATTTCCCCTTGTCTCCATACTATCATCATGCTTGGGGTAGCTTGAACTCTCTAGTTTGTCAAACACGTGCACCCACATGATGTCCATCTTTTTTGTAAGGGATCCCACCTAGTTTGCTATCGCTAGAAGAACATCGTTGTGTTGCTGATGTTTTAAGCTAGAAGTGTTGTATTGCCTATAACTGTGTGCACTCATGGTGAGAGTTAGAACTTTGGCTCTTGAAACCAGAATTGATAGCGACATTGCACACTAATAATAGAAGTAAAACTAGCTACAGTAGTGGAGTCTCACCACACCAAAGTTCCCATCTCAGGATCAACAAGCAATTTATTCAAATAATCAGAAGTGCCAATTCCTTTACAATGCGATTGCTTAAATAGAGTTGCTAACAAGTTGATCCTAGAATAATAAACGGAATAGGAATAAAATTCCTTATTAAACTAAAATTGTAAATGCTAACTTAATGGATTAAAATCCTTATTGATAATCACTAATGGATCAAAATCCCTATTTATTTATTTTTTCTTTGAAAGAGATGAGAGCCACCTATCCATGAGTGACCTCCTCCCAATTTTATTAAAAACAAACCCCTCACTTATGGTGGAGGAATACCTTGGAACCAAACAAAACCAACAACATCCATACAAAACGAAAGAAAAAATATTAACACATCCTCAAGCTCTAATATACGGCAGTCCCAATTTATCCATCCTAAGCATACACCTTAAAGTTCTTGAAAGTGAACTGCAATCTGTGTATCGCCGCACAATACCCTCCTCCCCTTGTCGTGCAAGAAAATCAGTTGGCCCGTTGCCTTCTCTGAACTGATGAGCAACTATGAAATGAAGTCCTGTTAACAAACTAAGAAGCTCATCCCAGTAATCCCACAAGTACCAGTTCAAACACTTCCTAGCTGACAACCAGTTGACTACCAGCCTTGAGTCACACTCTATTTCCATATGTGTAAAACCCATTTCCCTACAAATGCTCACACCAAGTAAAAGGGCTCTTAATTCTACCATGTTATTTGTACCATGACCAAAATGTGTCGAAAAAGCACCAATGAAATTGCCCCCATGATCCCGTATCACCCTACCACCTCCATAATTCCTAGGATTGCCTCGACAGCTCCCGTCGACATTAATCTTGACTCACCCCTCGACTGGTCTATGCCAATAAATCAGCTACACTCTTCGCCTCCAAACACTGCATAAGGGAACGTCAAGTGCATTCAAGATGGACATATCCTCTGTTGATATAGACCTGGCTCGTAAAAACAAACCCGACAATTTTCGCAACTGGATTTTGATTGCTAGCCAAACCATTTCCGCCGTTTCAAAAGTTCCCTCCATCCTTTCCTTAGAACGGCACACCCAAAGCCTCCATGTGATAATGCATGGAAGGATCCCTATGATTACACCACGCTGGGATGATTTCTTTGCATAAGAAAACCAATGCATCACCGTTGCCCACCACGATTGATTCACCAAACGTGGAAGTCCCAACGCTATCTCAGCCAGTTCCTAGATCTTTGAAGGTAACTCCCCTGCAGCCAACACATGATCAATAGATTCATAACTGCCCATTGAACAACAGTCACAATGTGATACAATCAAAATGCCCAGGGACCAAATTCTATCATCTGTAGGTAAACCATTGACCCTTGCTTTCCACATGCAAATCAAAATCTTCTTAGGCATAATAGAGTGCCATATCCACTCCATCCCTATCTGATTTACCCCTCTTAAACAAATAATTTCCCACGTCGTTGACGAGGAAAAACGACCATCACAAGCAGGCTGCCAAATGATGGAATCCCGACCCTCCTTCCCCGCTTCAACGTTCTATATAATTTCCCGTGACCTTTCCTCGCCAACCATCTGCACAAACCGTTCAACATCCTATTTGTTCTCCATCCAAATGTCCTAATACGCAATTCAGGATTCTCAAAAAAATCTGAAGACACACATAATGGCCCGCTTACAAGCCATTGGTCATACCAAAATGATGAGCCCCCCTCCTTGACCCGTATCTTTGAATTCTACATGACCTCTGGTAGAACTTGCAATACTGACTTCCAGAAGCTTGAAGTTGTGGCCCTTGGTTCTGTCAACAAGAAGTGGCCATTTCTCATGTACTTAGCTCGAAAAAATTGTGTCCATAAATTATCCATAGATAACAGCCGCCATGCGAACTTCATGTGTAAAGACAGCTGAACCTCTGAGAATTTACAAATGCTAAGCCCTCCTTCCTTGCAAGGAAAACAAATTTTATCCCAAGCATACCATTTTCACCAAGCTTTGCCATTTGCCTCCCCCCGAAAAAAGGTAGACAAGATGGAGTTTAGCTTTAAGAAAACTAGCCAGCAGAACCTTTAAAACCGCCAACAAATGCATTGCCATACTTGATAAGACATGCTTAATTAAGATGAGCCGACCCCCTCGAGAAAGTAACTTCAATTTCCAGCTGGCAACCTTCCCTTTAATTCTGGTAACCAACGGCTCTAAGATCCGTGATTTAAGTCTACCTGAAACAAGTGGAACACCTAGATATTTGAAAGGAAAACTCCTTTCTGTAAATTCGGTTAACCGTCTCAATGAGTCAATCCCCTTCTTCGAGCCCCCCAAAATCAACTTTGAGAAATAAATTACAGATTTGTCCTTATTAATCAATTAACCCTAACCCTTCTCATAATAATCAAAAGTATTAATAAGCTGGTGCAAAGATCTTTTTTCCCCATTTGCAAACACTAACAAATCATCCGCATAGAATAAATGACAAACTAAGGGGGCCCCCACAGGATTTGTAAAATAGCCAATCCGTCTCTCCTCAAAATTTTTTCGGCAGAGACGAGACAAGACCTCCTGCATTAAAATGAATAAATATGGGGATAGGGGGTCACCTTGGTGAAGACTGCGAGAGGGCTTAAAAAACCCTTTATATGTCCCATTCATCATAATAGAGAACCATGGTAAATGAACACATTCCTTTACCAAGCTACAAAAATGTGACGAGAACCTAAAACTTTGAAGTACCTGAAGAAGAAAAGACCAATCAACCCTGTCATATGCTTTAGCCATGTTGATCTTTAACATGAGATTTCCTCCCTTCACTTTCTTATTCAAGGAGTGAACCATCTCTTGTGCCAATGTAATGTTTTCAAAAATGCTCCAACCTAGAATAAAGGCTCCCTGCTCATGGGAGATTAATTTGGGCAACAGACAGGTCATCATTTGAACTAGCACTTTAGAAAAATTTTTATAAGCAATGGAGCACAAGCTGATAGGCCTAAAATTATCGAAGCTTTTTGGTACCTCCACCTTCAAGATCAAAACAATATACGATGATGAATAAAACCATGGCAAAGAGGCACCCAAGAAAAACTCTCTTACCGCCGTCACCACATCTGCTTTCACAATCTCCCAGCAATATAGATAAAATCCGGACCCAAAACCATCCAGCCCTAGTGAACTCTCCTTAGGAATAGAACGTAAAGCAGCCAAGACCTCAACTTCTAAAGGGACTTGGCATAGGATTGAGTTCTCTTCCTCAGAAATATTGGCCTCAATCAGTGAAGACAAATCCAGCTCCTCAACATGACTCGGCTGAGATAGAAATGCCTGAAAGTGAGAAATGGCACCCTGGTGCAACTATTCAGGATTCTCCAACCTGTTCCCATCTTCTAAGGTCATGCACGTAATCGTATTCCTCTTCCTCTACTGATTAACAATAACATGGAAATATTTAAAATCTTGGTCACCCTCCTGGAGCCACTTTTTCTTGGCTAGCTGTGATAGCCTTATTTCTTCCCGATGCTCCCAGCTGTCCAGCTCCATTTTTGTTAAGATTAGCTCATCTTCCGTGTTCTGGTCAAAACTCTCTTGAAGCTGAAGTTCCAAGAATACCATTCGCAGTTCCACCCTGCCAAACGTATGCTTGTTCCATGCCCGAAGGGCAACTTTAGTATTTTTGAGCTTTTCTACAAGCTAAAGGAGTCCCGTAGTCCTAGTTGATAACTGCGACTAAACACTCCTATTGGTGCTTGACTACGTCACACAGTTTGACATTCCACTAAGTAGCAGACTGAAAAATAAACATTTATCAAAAAAAAAGAAACAGAAAGTCATGTCTTACATACACTTTCATAAATTAGACGTGGTCTGTAAGATCTATCTTCAAAAGCTCAAGACGTTGTTTCAGTTGTGTATTTTCAAAAACTTTTATCACTTGAAATTATATAAACAACTATGTTTTGGGTAGTACACGAAGACCCAAACCCACCATCCACCTCCTAAACAAAAAAAAAAAAAGTGCCACAAACAGAATTGAGAATTCAACTCAAACAAAAATTGAAGGATTCAACATCAATATAAAAATTAAGTGGTTATACCCCAAAGATTTTAAAACATGAAAGCACCTGCTTGTATTTTTATCTACCTAAGAACAAGAAAAGCAAAAATGGCACATGAAAAATGTATTTGGATGTGTCTTCAACACTATTTTAATAATATGTGTGATGGACGTAAGGGGTTTTTTCATTCAAGAACTACAGTTTGTATTTGGGTGTATCTTCAACATGAAAAATCAAACCTCATTTTCTACCACCAAGAACAAGCCCAAACTGTGAACCTAGGAATTGGCCTTCAATAGCTAGAAATAGACAAAAGGAAAATACTTGCAAGGAAAGCAGAGAAAGGTAGACCAATTCATATGCCAAGAGCTGAAGAATAATGCTAGAGAATAGTAGACCAAACCTATGCAATGGAATGATACTTGTTGTCGCACCAAATACTTTTCCAGCAGGGAAGAATACTTGCAGGGGACTTGCTAGGAACTCTATAGAACTGGATGGATGGCAGGGCTGGAAACTCTACAGACGAGATGGAGGCAAAAATTCTGCTTTAAAAAAAATATATATATATCTGACGTGGCACACATCGGTGTGTGAAATCTCTTTATGGGATCCCTGTGTATCTGTAGCAGCTCCCTTTTATTACATGTTAGTGCATACTGTGAATTGCTTCAGAAGTGACACTTAAGAGACGATGAGATTACTACTCATTTAACTTCAAACATTAACTTGTCTAGTAGTAGTAACACCAGCCTCCCTCCCAAAAGGAAGGCAAGTAAGGGCCCCTTAGTAGTGTGGGAATACTTCATAAAAATAGATGGATGTTAATTAAGTGACCCAAAAGCAGGGTGTAATTACTACCACAAGACTTACACTTGTCACCCCAAAAACATGATACATCAAGTATGTTGCATCATGTTGGTGTTTGTAGGAAAAACCCTAATAGAATTAGACCCATGGATCAACAAACTACACATAAGTTTGATCTACAAACTATACGAATGGCAATTGTAGATATGATAATTTGTGACGAGGTTCCGTTTAGGATGGTGGAAGCACAAGGATTTAGGAATGTATGTAAATCACTAGAAACAAGATTCCAAGTGTCATCTCGAACCACTGCAGTGAGAAACTATATCAAACTATTTAAAAGGAGAGAAGGAGATTGAGGAAAGTATTCAAGGCAGTTGGGTGGGTTAGTTTAACTACTGAGAGTTGGATGTCCATTTAGAACTTAAATTATATATGTCTTATTACACACTTTATTAACTATGAATGGAAATTATACAAAAAAATTATAAGTTTTTGTTTGATTCATAATCACAAGGGGGGACACTATTGGAAAGCATGTAGAGTCATGTCTATAGGATTGGGGTATTGACAATATTTTTGCTGTTATAGTTGACAATGCTTCTTCAAATGATGTTGCCATTGATTACTTAAAAAGGTTTGTGGTAGGTCATTTGTTGGAAGGGAAGTATATTCATATAAGGTGTTGCGCCCATATTATGAACCTTATTGTGGGTGATGGGTTAAAGGATTTTGATAATTCAATCACAAGGGTGCGCAATGCAGTTAAGTATGTTAGATCCACTCCTGCAAGAATGGATAAATTCAAAAGGTGTATAGAGAAGGAGAAAATTAGCTGTTCAAAATTGGTGTACCTTGATGTTTCCACCAGATGGAACTCCACTTATCTCATTCTGAAAATTGTAGAAACATTTCAAAAGCCATTTTTGCGATTGGAGAATGATGATGGTTATTTTTCTCGCTATTGTTGTAGTGTGAGTTTGAGTCCCTTAAACTCTAGTGATAGGGTGAGAGTTAAAATAAAGGTTAAACTTTTGTAGATTTTTTATGATGCTACTATGAGACTTTCTGGCTCTTCGTATGTCACATCTAATGTATATTTCCAAGAGTGGCATCCAATCACATCTATCCAGAATGAGTCAAAGTAATGATCTATTGTTGAGATGTATGGTTATGAGCATGAAGAGTAAGTATGAAAAATATTGGGGATCAATTGAAAATACTAACTTGATGATATTCATTGTTATTGTTCTTGATTCAAGATGCAAATTTAGTTTTTTGCATTTTTGGTCCAAAAAAATACATGGTGGTATTTTAGTTGAAGAAATGATTGCAAAAGTGAACCAAATGATGATTGACATGTAATAGCCCACTAGAAATTTAATGGTGAAATTTCTATTGGCTTTATGAATCTCATGAAGACCCCATAAGTTTTCACGAATCTATTAATCATATAGGTTTTAGTCTAACCACATAATTAGTATTATTACTCACTATGATATCAGAAGTGTGTTTTTGATTATTGAAGATAGTTAGAAGTGTCAGAATGTGGTATGGTTTGTGCCATTAGACTCGGTGGATTATTGAAGGTCTTATGGCGCAATAACTCTTTTTCATATTTTTGGACGAAACGCCTGTTTGAAACTGTGATTTTATTTTTAGGGTCACTTTGGGGCTGATTTTTGATAAACGATTTTCACTGTAGTTTCACATGAATATTTAGGACTTTTCGATACCAAGTTTATCATGCACTTTTTCAAAGTGATTAGTAACATCAATAAGTGCACCAAGGGCAATAGTTTCAAAATCACAGTGTGGAATGTCCAAATTAAGTTAGAAAAGTTTTAATTGGACACATGAAAAGATCTTAGCCACACATGATGTATAATATTAGACACTTGGATCAAGAGAAATTGGATTTGGACTTGATAGCAACCCAAATCCTCTTAAAACTCCGAATTGAGGCCCATTCGGTTTAGGCTCATTAAGGCCCATGAAATTGGGCACCTTAGCATTGATTTTGGCCAAGTAATTTCATCCCCCACATGGCTGATCAGATGTCTTCAAGAGGGCTTCAAAGGTTCTAGAAGGGAAAAGTCAAAGAGCCACCTCACTCTTCCAACTCTACACTCTACCTTTAGAAAATATATTGAGTTGATTTTTGTGGATATTATTGGGTAAGAAAGGCCAACACACAACCCTCACTTCAGCCTCATCCTCTTCTATATCTTGTGCAAAAATATCTCCAGCCCACTCCCTACGAAATCATCTTCATTTACACTTTTCATTGAAAGAACACCAAACACTCTCTTGGACAGCTTTTAGGTTTTCTTTTGCACGCCTATTTCGAAGCTTTTGTAAGTGTTTTATCATAAAGTTTAATTTATACAAGTTGTTCCTTTTTGAGTCTAGTTTACGTGTATAGCTTATTTTTTCCATTTTAAGATCATTTGGTTAGTCAAATATTGTTTAAACTCTAGAAAGGCCATTCTGGGCAATAAACTGGAGAAGATGTTGTATTTTAGAGTTTTTGACCAAGCTAATGGATAGATCTTGGTCCAAAATTTTTATGAAGTATTTTTAACAAGTGTAAATGATTATTTGTTAAAGGTTTTGATGAAATATTTTCTTAGATCTAGAAACTTAGAAACTGGAAGAGGAAAAACAGTTTCTGGTTTGAGAAAGTTTAAATCTTTGGTGGTTTAAACCTATTCCAATGGTTTTGATAATTTTATTGGAGGATCATAAGCCTCTTATATACATTTTAGAATATTATTTTGAAGATATTTGATGTTATTTTCAAAGATATGAAATATTATGCAAAGAGATATTCGGATAGGCCAAAGTGTAGATGTTCTTGGCTCAATTTATGTTTTGGTTAATATTTAACCATGTGATCTTGAAGTAGAAGCTTATATATGTTTTAGGACATCTTTTTAAATCATGTGATGGTTTGGTTTGAAGATTACATCTTTATAAGTCATTGATGACTTGCAAAAATTTCATATTGCAGATTTTACAAGTTCGCTCGAGCGGAGGCTTTTGGCCGCTCGAGCGAATTCAGGTAGATTCAAACGCTCGACAGGGAGCTCGAGCGGGTTGCTGAAAAACAAAGATCGGTCGAGCGGAGACATTGGCCGCTCGAGCGAAATCAGGCAAAGTCGAACGCTCGATATGCGCTCGATAGGACGCTCGAGCGAAATCAGGCAGAGTTGAACGCTCGACGCGCGCTCGGCACCCCGCTCGAGCGAACATCGTATTTTGACAGATTTTAGGTTTTCCGCCGTGACACCATATAAAAGCAATTTTTCACTCTAGGGCCGCGAGTTTTGACTGGAGAACACTTCTTGGGAGAGAAAAA